>NW_003546383.1:135612-137935 GCF_000090795.2 Amphimedon queenslandica | reverse complement strand
GAATAAGTCATGTGATTTGTGCTTAATTTCAATTCAATGATAGTTGAGTCCTGTAATTGTAGCTCAAGTTTATTATGTAGTAGATGCAAAAGTAAGTATAATGTGTAATGTAATCATACATTAATTGGCATTAATATTTTTTAGGCTCGTACTAGCATGTACTTTTGCTGGTATATTACCATCACAGTACTGCCATATTTTGATCGACATTACATGGTACAGTTGGGAAGATATACACAATTACAGGAAGCTTCTGACCATCCACATATCCATTCAACTCTGTTATTGCATATGCTTAATAATTTAGAATAAAATTTTTTTGTATTTACTACTTCCAGTGGATCGTTGAATGTTGCAACTGCTACCTGTATTAGGATCTCATTCAGGACCAACTGGGGGTCTTTTGCTGTAACCACTTCTACTTAATGAGGGTGGCTGATAATTGGTAGTCAGCAAGGCCTTCTGGTCCCAGTGGTGGCAGTTCCTGGGCTGGTTTTTCACATAGCAATGAGGTCTATTCCTTTGCCACTATCACTTATAACCTGCCTGACAGCATTATTGACCATGTTTGTTAGGCTGTTGACAGACTTTCAGAATATACCATAAAAATATTTGATAATAATGTAAAAAATTATTAATTTTAGTCAATTATACCATTTCTCTTCTTGCCATGCTTTCTACCTGTGCTTGTAGGTTAACTCTCTCGCCTTTACTAATTTTCATGTTTTTATAATGCATTTTGCGTTTTGCTAGTGATTTAGCCATGATAAGAACAGTGCCAGTGCTGGAGCCATTTTGTTATTTTCAAATGTTACTGCCATATTGTGCCCACGGCACCTCCTTTTATAAGGTAATGGGCGGAATTGATTCTATGACGTTGCATGGATAGTTTTATAGCTATCTTTAAGTTGCTCATAACAGTTTCTTTAAGTTGCTCATAACAGCCACAAAGAAGTACTGAACTGACAGATTGGCTCCCTGAGGGAGTCCGCCCGAGAGACCCGAGACAGGAGCCAGTAGAGGCAGGGATGAGGGCTGCACATGCCCCACCCTAGACTGCAATCGGATCTAGCCCTGCCCACCCTCAAACACACCACCCCCCTCACTCTCCCAACACTGTACGCGCCCTCTCACTCTGTGGGCAGGGAAAAGGGAGCCAAGGGACGCCCAGCCTCGAAGGAGAGCCTGGAAGGTCAACCCTGACAACCACCCTTCAAAAAAGGGGGGATAAAGGCACTCTGATGTACACTAAGCCCACTAGTCTACTACTGTAAAACCGCATACAGACAGAGCACTCACCGGCCAAGGGCAAGGGCTCTGAGGAGGAACTCGGCCCTGCTGCTCCACTAGAAGCCACTACAATCCCCTCTGCCACAGCTCTAGATATCATCGACGCCACTAAACTGAAGGAGACTGGCTCGCCAGACCCAGCACTGGACACGGCAGCCGAGGACGTTGTCGTAGAAGAAGACGAGCTGGAGCCACTGCCACCAGAGGCCCCAGATGTCACGGTCACTGTCGTCGAGCTGCTAGAGGTGGACGCAGAAGACGCCATGAGAAGTCCTTCAGACCTGCAAATAATCAACAAACCAGAGACCAATCAAACAGAAGACGCCGCAAACAGAGACAAGGCAATGAAGAGTAACCTCAATACCAGAGTACAATCCTAAAACTAAGAGAAAACTTCAACCAAATTTGCAGTAGAAACCAGACAATCAGACAATTTCTGAAACTAGAGCACCCGCGCGTGAGCTTCAATACCTAAGAGATTAACCTTGATTAACGACAATAACTTAATCATCAAGTCACATATATTGCCGTTTTTGAGTATTGTATTCTATATTCATTCTTGGATTATACAAGAATTATTCAGTATTGTATTATCTTACAATTGCACAGTGGAGCATCTATTTTTTGCGGGTCCTCATTTTATTCCAGTAAGTCTCCCTTGTAATCTGCATTTATACCTTTATTATAGATATCATTACTGCATATGTGAGTGAAATTAATACTACAGATAAAAGTATCTTCTATTTCAGTAATCAATAGATTCAAAGGGTCCAAATACCAAATAGGTTTGCTTTAAAGTATATAGTTCAGAACAAATCCAGATACATAGACCTCATGAGTTTGGTTATTTGAAGTTAGATAGAACCCGTGAAATCAAAACTGCATTATACTTAATCATAGATATACAACTGTTAGGGGGATTGGAGACTGGTCACGTGAGTGCATTGCTTCTACGCTCACTATTCATGTTTGTGTTCAGTATAGATCATAGTCAAGCCTTTTTATTGACTTTGTGCCATTTCAATGGAGGAAT
>NW_003546383.1:123239-135602 GCF_000090795.2 Amphimedon queenslandica | reverse complement strand
GCCTGCCCAGAATGGGCATTTATTTCAGACTGGGCACAATAACAAACTAGCAATATGCTCCTGAAATACTAGCTATATTGATATTGTTATTTGATATTAGTTGTGATACATTTGAGTCTTATTTGACATTTAAAATTAAGTTGCTTAAATGCCAGTCTTCAAGTGATATATTTACAATTCATATGATGTACAAGTGCAAATTTGACATTAATATTATCTTCATTCCTTTTGATTCATGCACCATGTGTAGCAAAAATAACATGAAACTTATCATTTCAAATGATACATATGTAGATTCAAATGATCTTTGCTACTGATAAGTAACGTTTGAAACTCAGGAACACAATAATGAATTTATCCAGTGGGGATACCTCCAGCCCACTGTCGTGGGCCAACTGCTTTCTGTCCTTTGTGGCAGTATCAGTCAAGGACAAACACACCAGGGATCTCATGGCTTATGAACAAGTCATCATCCAGATGGCCCAGAGCCATGGAGCCTGGCGTGGGTCAACTACGATAAGAGTTTCGCCAGCAGATGGCGGCGGGTATGCTACTGCAATGAGCAGAGGTCAATCCCTCTCTAATGACGGCAACAGTTTTGGGAGGGGCTGCATCAACCCCAGTAATGAACCTGCTCATGGTGTTTCACGTGGGATCATCAGAGGGAGGAGTGTGCCCTGGTGGGCCTGGACAGCTCTCCCAGAACGCTTCCAATGACAAGGACGTATCCATATAGGGTTATGGACAATTGTTGCCGATTCAGCTCATACTCAAGCTAACAATGTCGCTACAACCATAGCTGCTCAACGTGTAGCAAGGTAGGCCACCCTGCCATGGAGTGCCCTAAAGGGAAGACGAAGCCGCGGAAAACTCCATCTCCATCAACATAATACACTAACTCCTCACATGGTGACATATAATTTGCTACTCATGAAATGCATCAATTGTACTCAATCTATATCTAGGAATGGCCCTGCCAGGGCGTAGGTAGTGTACTCCACCACTTAGTCTTGTGTCAACAGCCAGACAGTAATGATTAACTATATTATTCTAAATAATTATTATGATCGATGATCAGTGATGATAGCATCAAACATTGTCACAGTTACATTTCGATTCTCAATCAATAATTTCTTATTAATTTTAGAAAATTATAACAAATATATTTTTAAAAAATGCACAGTATTATTCAATGGGGGGAGCAGGAAAAAAATGTAAAAGTTAATGGTGTGTAAGTTTTATTTTGCTATGGGAGCCCTCTGTAAAGTAGCAGCTAATCAAAGGAAAAGCTCAGAGGGACATAGTAGCTGGTACAACAAACATCCAAATAAACAAATACATGCATAACCTACCGAGAAAGCATATCCTTTATGGGGAGCAGTTTGGCTCCACTAACAGCAGAAAGTGGTTGGCAGTATTGTAAATGGGAGTTGTGACATCTAGGGATACACAGGTAAGTAGTGGGGCAGTTGTAGTTATGCAGTGGTAAAAATAATTATAGATGAATGGAGGCGGAATGATTTGGGAGCATTGGCAAGTAGCCACCCTTCAACTGCAACTAAGGTCATTAGTAACGTCAAGTCATGCAATTTTACCGGCAACGATAACTGATACAAGCGTAGATGATAGAGATAGAAATTAATATCTATCATGAAGAAAACAATTAATACTCGCTAGCAATAACTCATATTACTTATGGTAACATTATTAGTAATACTTTGGATTAATGTCAAAAAATGGGAGAAAATGCATAAATAACAAATAGGAAATATATATAACATATGTAATCATAAGTATTAATGCTAAAAACAGAGGCCTCGGGACCGGCCAAAGATGACATTGGGGGTGACTTATTAGGGTTGCTCAGCATCTATTGTTGGTTTCCTCTAATAGGAACTCAGGCAAGGAGGAGGAAGCCATACCCTTACATTCTTGAACTCCTCACACTTGAAGGCACCCCGTCTCATATGGGTAGGGAGAGGAGGGCTTTCTCCCACTAGCCGAATGGTCACCTTTTCAGCAGTCTCTCCCCAACCAATCCTTCGCAGCTTTCCTGGCTCATAGATTAGGCAGTGGTTTTTGGATCGGCTTTAATATAAACCACCAGTTGCAAGGTGAGAGGTCCAATTGTCCTTTGGCCTGAAGAAATGAGGCCATTGTGTCAGCCTACATTTGGTAGGAATTTGTATGGTGAAAGCTACACACAGCGGCCCCCAGTGAAGTGGTGCATGTCAGCCCAATTGTTATAATGCCTAAGACAAGCCAGCCAGGGAAGTACCACCTGATTGTAGATTTGTCTGCACCAGAAGGTAGCAGCGTGAACAATGGCATCTCTCCAGCCCTTTCCACACTGTCTTACACATCGGTTGACGAGGCAGTGGCGATGATAATTGAGGCGGGTCAGAGTGCATGGATGACAAAACTTGACTTCCAGTCAGAGTACAAGAAAGTAGTACCTGTCCATCCAGCAGACCAACCGCTGCTTGGTATCCATTGGAGGGGCGTAATGAGCCCTACTTTTGGTTTACGGTCAGTGCCCCTGTTCTTCACAGCTGGGTTGATGGCTTGTCATGGGCAGTGGAGTGTTGCGGGGTTTGCAACCTAATCCATTACTTTGATAATTTTTTTCTTTTGTTTCCGAGCGGACAGCAGTAGGCTCTGCCTGCGCCTGGGCTTGCCAGCAGCCTCTCTAAAAGTGGTGGGCCCCTGCACAACCTTCACGTTCCTTGGAACTGAAATTGATTCAGACCAGTGGGAGCTACAACTCCCTGAAAAAAAACACACTTGCAAGATGAGTACACTCCAGGAATAGAAGTACGACGAGAGACTGTTGGTAACGAAGGAACAACTCCAATCTCTGGTGGGATTGCTGAACTATGCGGCACGCATTGTCAGTCTCAGAAGGCCTTTCACATGGTCACTCATGGAGGCTTTGAAGATTCCTCAAGAGCCCGACCATTGGGTGCGACTGAATGTGGAATGCAGGTCTGAGATCAGCTGGTGACAGGAATTTTTGCATTTTTGGAACAGTCAGTTATCCTACTTGGGTCGCCCATGGGCAGCAAACAGTGAACTTTGATGCATCTGGACGCTGAGGCTGCGGTGCGGTCGTCTGCCAGTGGGCCAGTGGTTCCAGGTGCAATGAACGGAGTCATGGTGGTCAATTACCTTTGCAGCAAAAGAGCTGCTCCCCATCGTCATCAGCATAGCCATATGGGGACAGGAGTGGGCCAGGTCCCGGTCCCTAATTTGTTGTGACAATGATGCATGTCTGTCATCGGGTTCGGCAAAGGACCCCTTGTTAGCCCACTTGTTGAAACTTGTCACTATTCTCCGCTTTGCTAAAAATTCAGCTGGTAGTAGGGCATGTAGCCGGTCGCTCCAACAAAGCGGCCGATGCTTTGCCTTGTCGTAATATGACAATTTTTCTTCTCTCATTTCACAGGCCAGTCGGACTCCATGAACAGTGCCAGCACAGCTACTTGAGCTGTTTTGGGATCGGGAGGCAGCCTGGACGTCAGAAGCTTGGATGCAGAGGCTAGAAGCCTTTTTGTCTCAGGACTGTCGGGAAGAAGGAAGAGTACTTATTTTTCAGCAAAGCGGCAGTATGTGCAGTTCTGCTTCAGAGCAGGAATCAACTGACTCCCAATAACTGAGCAAACAGCTTGCTGTTTCGTAACTTATATCAAGGTCTCCGCCCAGCTTCATTGTCAGTATACTTGTCAGCCCTCCGGCATTTGAGTATAGAGGCTGGGCTGGAAGTAGCATCTTGTGGGTCATGGCACTAATTAGGTTATGTTGTTAAAGGGGTGAAGAGAAAGAACAGAGATACCCGATCCAGACGGAGGCTCCCGGTCACACTAGATGTCATGAAAAAACTTAAAACAGCACGGGAATCTGGGCTGGAGGACCAATTTACCACATGCCTGCTGTGGGCTGTAGCATGTACTGCATTCTTTGGCTGTTTCAGATTATGGGAGCTCCTATCAAAAGGAACAGAAGTTCCAGCAGTGGGTCACTCAGACATTCTTTTTTGTAGGCCAAATCTTCGATTATGGATGGTGATTTGGTTACTCTTCTCAAAAACAGACCAAAAAGGCAAGGGCATGACAATTCACATTGGTGCTACGTCAACCGAGATTTGTCCTGTGGTTGCCCTGCAGAACTACATGCAGTCCGCCCAGCCAGGCAGGGGGCTGTCTTTGTGAGATTACAAGGCTCTTCATTGCTTCAGTCAACCTTCGTTCAATTGGTAAGGACCACTGTGGAGTGGAGCAGGTCTCATACTCTGGCCATAGTTTCCTATGAGGTGCAGCCACCGTGGCTGCAGAGGTGGGAGTTCTGGTCCATATACTGAAAGCAATAGGGCAATGGAACTCAGACGCCTACCTTGCATACATTTGGACGTCACCAGTGACCCTCGTAACACTGGCTCCAAAAATGGTGTCAAGTTACCAATGTCTTGGGACTCATTAATGTATTTTGTGGTAAATGGTTTTGTTGTGTTGTAATTTCTTTGATCACATTTTATTTTGTCCATTATTGCAGCTCATGTTGTTTCATGCCTGCCAACTGACTTAGTGCACTCACACCAACACACCTAACCCACTCTAACTTCCCATCATGGGAGGTTTTGGGGTGTGACCGTAAGTCCTAACCCTTGGTCAGGCCTTCCAGCCAATTTTGCATTATCTTGGCATGCATTTACCCTTCTTCATGTTAGTGGAGGGAGTGATCAGTTTAAGGTTGTTAGAACCATGTTACAAAGTGTGGTGCTTACTATGTATATAATTCTAAACTATAAACCTCCACTGTAATGAGGGGTACTGTTAGGTTGTTATAATCGGCTGATTAGGAGAATCTAACAAGGCAGCTTGTCATTTTGGGGGTGGAGTAAGTTCCAGGGTCTACATCAAGGTAAGTATGGGAAGGGGCACTATGGCTTGGTATGCAGGGCCAGTATTCCACTGCAGGCCTGCAAAGGGTTAAAATATATTAATAATGATGTCAATATTTTCAAGTTATGAATCCTTTTCATTTGTCAGTCCATGCAAAATGAACAATACCAACTTCCTAATGGTGCATCAGTCAGTCCCACACATTTATAATGAACCCATTTAATAGGACACCTTTTGTTATCACATTCAACCATATATTTGCGTTCTACTGTATGTCTTGAAAAATACAATACACTATAAATTCAAAATAATGATCAATAACTGTACAAAAATTTCCACACCTTTAATGTTTTCACTCTTCACTTTCTCTGAACTGACTCCTGTCTTAACACTCTTCCTTATAGTACAAGCAGTAGTGATATTACTAGCTCCAGTCTTATCTATCATCAAAAAAATGATTATTATTACAAACAACATTCATACCTTCAGTACTTATTTCAACAGTGGAGTAAATTGTAATACCAGCTCTTGTCTTTCTCCTAGAAGTAACACTAGCTGCTGTCTCCATCAGTAATAATATTAGTTCCTGTCTTTTCTCTAGTTGTAACACTAACTCCTATCTTTCCTCTTGTAATAACACTAGCTCCAATCTTTCCTCTAGTATTAGCAACTCTAGCTCCTGTCTCTTCCCACATTATTAAAGTACATAATAAAATTACATCCATACTTTTACTATTTGTTCTACCTGAGCTAAAACCATTTCTAGTATTAACACTAGCTCCAGCCTCCGCTATAAAAAGTATTCGTTTACTTAATATTACATCCATATACAAGTACCTTCACCATTTATAGTAGAAATATTTGTAACAGCAGCTCCTGTCTTTTCTCTAGTAGTAACACCAGCTTCTGCACATGCCTTTCCTCCAGTAGTAACACTTCCTACTGTCTTTCTTCTAGTACACACAATACTGGCTGCTGTCACATATCATTAAAGTATTAATTCTTTACATTAACATACATCAATACCTCCATTATGTATTCCACTAGAGCTAGATATATTATTGAAGCAAGCTTTGTTCTTTTTATTAGTAGTATCAGCAGCACCTTTCCTCTAGTTGTGACACTAGCTCCTTTCTTTCCTTTACTACGAGCAACAATGGCAATTCTAGGTCCAGTCTCCTCTATTAAAATAATTTATCTTTTGCATTGAAATGACATTCGCACCTTCACTATTTATAGCAGAATTATTTCTAACATCAGCTCCTGCATTTCCTATTGTAGGAAACTGTCTCGTGTAGTCTTTCTTTGAGTAGTAGTAACACTAGCTTTTGTCCTTTTTCTAGTAGTTCCTGTCTTTCCTCTAGTAGTAACACTAGCACCTCTCCTCCCTTTATTACAAGCAATAGCAATACTATCTTTTGTCTCTTCTATATCATTATTAAAGTAATTGATATCCTTTACGTTACAATTAAATCATGCCTTCAAAATTTATAGTAGAATCATTAGCCACATTAGTTCCATTATTTCCACTAGTAGTAACACCAGCTCCTCTCTTTCCTCTAGTAGCTGCAGTAAATCCTGTCCTTCCTCTAGTAGTAGTAGTAGCAACACACATGTCTTTCCTCTAGTAGTAACACAAACTCCTGTCATTCCTCTAGTATCACCATTATAGTAATACTAGCTCCTGTCTCCTCTGTCATTAAAATCATTTACGTTACAAATATATCGATACAGTTACAATTTAGTCCACTAGAGCTAAAATTATTAGTTACCAAAACCACTGTCTTTCTTCTAATAGTAACACCAGTTCCTACAGTCTTTCCACTGGTAGTAACAGCTCCTGTCTTTCCTCTAGTAGTAACACTACATTATGTCTTTCCTCTAGTAATAGCAATATAAACAGCCCCTGTCTCCTCTATTAATACTTAAACAAGAAGGTGCGGTATAAAAGGTGGTGCCCTGAGCATGGTGGCTTCCGTTTTTTTCACGTGTAAAAATGTCTGCTCTAGATGATGTTGCTTCTTTAAGGAAAAATGCAGGCAGAGAGGGGTTTGGTACCAAACTGAGTTACATTTTACTCTCAAAGAATACAAGGACCCGTTCAAGTTAGGCTGGATCAAATTAAGGGGTCTTTAGGCACTAAAAGAAGGCGCTGGAAATGCTATCTCACTTACTTGCTGATTTAGTCGGGAAAAAAGATCATTAAGAGGCTCTATCTCAATACTTCAGGTAGTCTGGCCCCGCCTCTTTGTCGCGCGGGGGGTGGCGCGGAAGTGTCTGGTGACACTGCTACAGAAATTGTTGCAGAAAGGAATGCAATAATTAGTAGTTATTAATTTTATTAAAACATTCTGTCACATGATAACTTTCTTTTTGAGGCTTTTCTTGACAAGTAAGCCTCCTTGAATGAGGAGAGCAGCAGTAGGAAAAGGCAAGAGTAGTCTATCAAAGTTCTAGTTAATTCATGGACAACATATGCGGGAGTGAAAACAGAAAATTTGTATACTTTTCAGCCAAGTTTAACACGAGAATTCTTCATATTCTTCTCTTACTTCCCCTACAGTTAGCTTCTGTTCCCTTGCTAGCATTTATCGTATCTACAGCAGGTTTGTCAGTCATACTTGCAGCCATTTTGAATAGATCACGTGACAAAGTTACTTCCACGTGAGTGCTGCAATCTGATTGGGACGCTCAATCCTGTGCTTAGTGCCACAAATTCTGTAGCAGTGTCACCAGACTCTTCCGCGCCACCCCCCGCGCGACGAAGAGGCAGGGCCAGATTATACTTCAGGTAGTTATAACGTGTTTGAAATTAGTGTTAATATAAAATAAGGTATGGGTGATGGGGGACAAAGAGCAGCCATTTTGTGCATAAATAAAGGATCGGCTATTGGGACGCACATGTTGGTGATAGTGTCGTATGGTTGACCAAAGGGTGATCAATTACAGTCAGGTATTATTTATTATTTTTTTTTTATTATAATAATTATCAAAATTATATTCATTTATATTATTACTATGATTATTATAGTATAAGTCATGTGATTTGTTCTGAATTTCAGTTCAATGATAGTTGAGTCCTGTTATCGTAACTCAAGTTTATTATGTAGTAGATACAGAAGTAAGTATAATGTGAATGTAAAGCAATCATACATTAATTGTCATTAATATTTTTTAGGCTCGTACTAGCATATACTTTTGCTGGTATATTACCATCACAGTACTGCCATATTTTGATCGGCATTACTTGGTACAGTTGGGAAGATGTACACAACTACAGGAAGCTTCTGACCATCCCCATATCCATTCAACTCTGTTATTGTATATGCTTAATAATTTAGAATAGTATAATTTTTGTATTGACTACTTCCAGTGGATCGTTGAATGTTGCAACTGCTACCAGTACTAGGATCTGATTGAGGACCAAGAGGGGGTCTTTTGCTGTAACCACTTCTACTTGATGAGGGTGGCTGATAATTGGTAGTCGGCAAGGCCTTCTGGTCCCAGTGGTGGCAGTTCCTGGGCTGGTTTTTCGTGTAGTAATGAGGGCTATTCCTTTGCACTATCACTTATAACCTGCCTGATAGCATTATTGACCATGTTTGTTAGGCTGTTGACAGATTTTCAGAATAATTATACAATATAAATATTTGATAATAATGTAAAAAATTATTACTTCAAGTCAATTATACCATTTCTCTTCTTGCCATGCTTTCTACCTGTGCTTGTAGGTTAACTCTCTCGCCTTTACTAATTTTAATGTTTTTATAATGCGTTTTGCTAGTGATTTAGCCATGATAAGAACAGTGCCAGTGCAGGAGCCATTTTGTTATTTTCAAATGTGGCCGCCATATTGTGCCCAGGGCGCCTCCATTTATACGGTGACAGGCGGAAGCGATTCTATGATGTTGCGTGGATAGTTTTATAGTGCGTGCACCTTCTTCTTTAAATGTAAATCATTTATATTAAAATTATCCATGCCTTCACTATTTGATCCACTAGGGGATATATCTTTAACACAAAATTCTGTCTCGCCTCTAGTAGGAGTTGTAGTAGCATGAGCTCCTAATTATTACATCCTTAATGCAAATTACATACACATGTATGAATACATTGACTATTCTTTTCTGTAGTAACACTTGCTTGCTATCATAATGTTCTTTCCTCTTAAAACAGATTTGTTAGCTGTATAGTTTTTGGATATTTAGTATGTAATATAACATCATTTTTTTTTAAATACCACTTTCAGCTCTCTTTTTAGCCTTACCTTTGTCCTCTTCTCGTTCCTTCTGTCTCATAACTTTAAACTAGAAGGTGCGGCTTAAAAAGCGGTGCTCTGGGTATGGTGGCTTCCATTTTTTTTCACATGTAAAAATGTCTGATGTTGCTTCTTCAAGGAAAAATGCAGGCAGAGAGGGGTTTTGGTACCAAATTGAGTTACAACTTCCTCTCAAAGAAGACAAGGACCACTTCTAGTTAGGCTTGATTGAGCTAAGCGGTCTTGAGGTACTAAAAGAAGGCACTGGAAATGCTGTCTCACTTGCTGATTTAGTCAGGAAAGAGGATCATTTAGAGGCTCTATCACATGATACTAGTTATGCTCAAAACTTCAGGTAGTTATAATGTGTTTTTGAAATTAATGTTAATATATAAAATAAGGTATGGGTGATGGGGACGAAGAGCAGCCATTTTGTGCATAGGTATAGGATTGGCTATTGGGACGCACATGTTTGTGATAGTGTTGTATGGTTGACCAAAGGGTGATCAATTACAGTCAAGTATTATTTATTGTTATTATTATTATTTATTATTATTATAATTATCAAATTATTATTATTATTATTATAGTATAAATCATGTGATTTGTGCTTAATTTCAATAGCTCAAGTTTATTATGTAGTAGATGCAAAAGTAAGTATAATGTGTAATGTAATCATACATTAATTGGCATTAATATTTTTAGGCTCGTACTAGCATATACTTTTGCTGGTATATTACCATCACAGTACTGCCATATTTTGATCAGCATTACATGGTACGGTTGGGAAGATATACACAATTACAGGAAGCTTCTGACCATCCACATATCCATTCAACTCTGTTATTGTATATGCTTAATAATTTAGAATAAAATAATTTTTGTATTTACTACTTCCAGTGGATCGTTGAATGTTGCAACTGCTACCAGTATTAGGATCTGATTCTGGACCAACTGGGGGTCGTTTGCTGTAACTACTTCTACCTAATGAGGGTGGCTGATAATTGGTAGTCAGCAAGGCCTTCTGGTCTCAGTGGTGGCAGTTCCTGGGCTGGTTTTTCCCGTAGCAATGAGGTCTATTCCTTTGCCACTATCACTTATAACCTGCCTGACAGCATCATTGACCATGTTTGTTAGGCTGTTGACAGACTTTCAGAATATACCATATAAATATTTGATAATAATGTAAAAAATTATTAATTTTAGTCAATTATACCATTTCTCTTCTTGCCATGCTTTCTACCTGTGCTTGTAGGTTAACTCTCTTGCCTTTACTAATTTTCATGTTTTTATAATGCATTTTGCGTTTTGCTAGTAATTTAGCCATGATAAGAACAGTGCCAGTGCTGGAGCCATTTTGTTATTTTCAAAAGTTGCCGCCATATTGTGCCCACGGCACCTCCTTTTATAAGGTAATGGGCGGAAGCGATTTTATGATGTTGCATGGATAGTTTTATAGCTATCATTAAGTTCTTCATAACAGTTTCTTTAAGTTGCTCATAACAGCCACAAAGAAGTACTGAACTGACAGATTGGCTCCCTGAGGGAGTCTGCCCGAGAGACCCGAGACAGGAGCCAGTAGAGGCTGGGATGAGGCCTGCACATGCCCCACCCAAGACTGCAATCGGATCTAGCCCTGCCCACCCTCAAACACACCACCCCCCTCACTCTCTCCCAACACTGTACGCGCCCTCTCACTCCGTGTCAGGGAAAAGGGAGCCAAGGGACGCCCAGCCTTGAAGGAGAGCCTGGAAGGTCGACCTTGACAGCCACCCTTCAAGAAAGGGGTGATAAAGGCACTCTGATGTACACTAAGCCCACTAGTCTACTACTGTAAAACCGCATACAGACAGGGCACTCACCTGCCAAGGGCAAGGGCCCTGAGGAGGAACTCGGCCCTGCTGCTCCACTAGAAGCCGCTACAATCCCCTCTGCCACGGCTCTAGATATCATCGACGCCACCAAACTGAAGGAGACCGGCTCGCCAGACCCAGCACTGGACACAGCAGCCAAGGACGTCGTCGTAGAAGACAAGCTGGAGCCACCGCCACCAGAGGCCCCAGATGTCACGGTCACAGTCGTCGAGCTGCTAGAGGTGGACGCAGAAGACGCCATGAGAAGTCCTTCAGACCGGCAAATAATCAACAAACCAGAGACCAATCAAACAGAAGACGCCGCAAACAGAGACAAGGCAATGAAGAGTAACCTCAATACCAGAGTACAATCCAAAAACTAAGAGAAAACTTCAATTAAATTTGCAGTAGAAACCAGACAATCAGACAATTTCTGAAACTAGAGCACCCACGCGTGAGCTTAAATACCTAAGAGATTAACCTTGATTAACGACAATAACTTAATCATCAAGTCACATATATTGCTGTTTTTGAGTATTGTATTCTATATTCATTCTTAGATTATACAAGAATTATTCAGTATTGTATTATCTTACAATTGCACACTGGAGCATCTATTTTTTGCTGGTCCTCATTTTATTCCAGTAAGTCTCCCTTGTAATCTGCATTTATACCTTTATTATAGATATCATTACTGCATATGTGAGTGAAATTAATACTACAGATAAAAGTATCTTCTATTTCAGTAATCAATAGATTCAAAGGGTCCAAATACCAATAGGTTTGCTTAAAGTATATAGTTCAGAACAAATCCAGATACATAGACCTCATGAGTTTGGTTATTTGAAGTTAGATAGAACCCGTGAAATCAAAACTGCATTATACTTAATCATAGATATACGACTGCTAGGGAGATTGGAGACTGGTCACGTGAGTGCATTGCTTCTACACTCACTATTCATGTTTGTGTTCAGTATAATTCATAGTCAAGCCTTTTCTTTGACTTTGTGCCATTTCAATGGAGAAATAACAGGATCAATAGTTAATTTATTGTGGGACAATTGTATTAATGTGGAAGCTTAATAGAGATAGGTAAGGTATGGAGCAGTTAGGTGAGGTTTAAAGTTGTTGACTGGGTCATTTATAAGTTCCTACAGATGTAGATAGTGCAACAGTATAGTCTAAAGAGTATTTTCCTCTTGTTGACTTCATGGGACGGAACCAGCTTACTAGAATCATGAATGGTTGTAAGACTTTCATTAAAGGAGAGCTACTATGATGAAATATTTGGCAATGACCAGTGTTAAGTTGATGTATTATTTATTTTGGTATCTATAGGTCAGCTAATGGGAAG
>NW_003546383.1:69195-123076 GCF_000090795.2 Amphimedon queenslandica | reverse complement strand
TTTTTTTGGAAACAATCGTGAATCTAGGAGATATGAGGCTTTAAAGGCACTTACAGAACAATAATTTTAATTATCTGTCAATATCATTATCTATTGTAGTATTCAGTGCTTATTTATAGACCTTATAGCATTTGGCATAGTTTCTTTCAAGGATCACAATAGCTGCCATTGTAAAAGAGATGTGACTTCCGGCAAACATGGATGGTAGGCACTAATTGTGCTAATTGCTAAGAGTCTCCAATCTCTCTAGCTCTCATATATTTATGACTTAATATAAAATATTATAATTTTCTTACCGCAACTGTGTTTCATAGAAGTAAAAAAAGGTGGCAGTGGCCTATGAAGGCAACTTTCCTTGGATGTCCATCATAGGCAGCTGCAGGATTTGACTGCAAGTAGGGCAAAGGTGTTGCTGAAAGTGGGAGTGGTCGAAAAGTAGTTGTGTTTATAACCACACCCACATGCCTTGCTCTTGAGTTCAAGCCTGTCATGACTTCTATTTCAGCATTTTTGAAAAAAATCCAGTTGAAAAAGACTCTGAACTACTTAATGAAGAGCTACCCTGCCTTTCTTATGTTCAAGAGGGGAAAATTCAGCATCTAAAAGACCTCTTAACAATGGAGTATCAGTAGCTAGGTGATTTAGCTGTTGAATGAGTTCTAGGTGACTATTATCATTAATAATGAAGCCGTTATAAGAATGAGTCAGTTAATCTAGCTGCAGGTTATTGTAGAATATGTCTTCCTGAAGTGACCATAGATTAGTCTGGCTAACCATAAATATAGAACTATGAAGTCGCTGACTGGCTTACTGTGAATAAACAATGCAGTTAGCAGCTTATTCTCTACTAATAATCACTTTGTTAAGCATAATAATATAGTTTTTGTCTAGCTATAAGGATGAATTAACCATTATAATAACTACTAAATAACAATTAATTAACTGCTAATTATCATGTCATCTTCCGGTAAGAAATTCTAGTAGGGCATTGCCCTCATTGCCTGCCCCTGCAGCCGCCTATGGTGTCCATGAGAATATTGTGGCACATGACTAAAACAATGTTAACACTGTGTACATGTAATAGTCGCAGTATCAACTGTTGACATTGATTCTCTGATGATATTTATATTGTGTAATTAAAGGATCCTTTATTTGCTATGGATTCCAAAATGAAGACAGTTTTGTGTACCTAATACATTACACCTGCTGTTATGACTGATGATTTGTGCTGTTGATCTTTTGAGCCAGTTGTATTTCAGCCTCCTGAGGGCTGTCATGTTTATGCAAAATGACTGTGAAGAGCACTAGCACTTAACTTTATTAATGAGTGGTAAATAATAGTAATCGATTGTTCTTCGTTTCGAACAATGTGGACGGCAATCCTCTTCTTTATCAAGTACACTAGACAGATGGATGTGATACGACACGGCAGACAAAGTACCTAAAAGGGTCATTATGACCAATACTCTTTTATACTTGTTTGCACACTCTAGTAGTTGAAGGCTATTTGGCACTAAGCTCTTTGTTAAAACTCTATCAGAGGATCACTAAAAATATTAATGGAAGACGTTCTTGCTTTATTACCCGAGGCACGCATAGGTGTAATTGAAGGTAAAGCAGTCGTCCTGTCTGAGTCTGTTCACTTGACCTCCACTTTTAAACCGACACAGGTTTCTTGTCTATTCATCATGCACCCTATAATCTCTAGAAAAAGTAATTATCTGTATTGAGAATGTTTAATTTGTCTTTTCCATGGCAAAAGAAGCTGGCAAAGTCACCAAATGTAGCCGCATTCCCTACAACTCTTTTGTATTTAGAGCACAAGGGCAGATGAAACAACAAAGCCTCATTTTTCATTAATATGAGACAATTTGCTCCAATCATTTTCGTTTTAAGATATAATAGCCCAAACATTCATACCTTGTGAGTTAACATGAAGCTCTCTTCTCCCAAAGGAGCGGCCAGCGTATTTAATTTTCAGGCACTCAAAAGACGTTTGCATCCAACAAATAGAGCCAAAAAATGTATGCTATCCTGTTTAAAAGTTGAGAAAAGATAAAGCTTTAATTACTTAGGGCCATGTGAAACTATTTTCTGTGTGTGAGTGGAGCATGGCTTGATTGAGCCACACCTTCATTTTTGCCAGACCTTTACTTTGCTGCAGCAGTGCAGCAAACATGCTGGAGCTTCTTCTCTGTCTAATAATCAACATCATCTCTGTCTCAAAGCATTCACTAAGTTTTAATGAATCTAGTACATGCTGAAGCTTCTTCTCTGTCTCACAACTTTCAGTAATTATTTTTCCTAATTTATTACATCTGTTACAAACAGATTGTGTCCAGGGTATGCACTTTAGTGCTCTCGTTGAAACAGATTTTGCAGTGTAACCCTGGCAATAGTAGGTAATGTGTATTGGGGTGTCCTCGCTGCCATCGAATTTTCTTGTTTCTTTGACATACATGCTTAATATATGGCGAGCTTGGCTCAGCTCTGAAGCTTAATCAGTTAAGAGGACTTTTAGTGGCTCGTTGCTTTCGTACATAGAAAGGCTAGTTTTGTGTTGAAAAAAACCACTACTGAACATTATTCTCAGCCTACTTGTTACTTGAGGCAGTGTGTTTAGTGCAATAGAACTTTATAGTGTTTTTCATCTCACTGTCAAAAGTAAAGCAGCCTTTGGGGAGAGATACAGACAGCCTTTCATGCTTGGTTTTGGGCAGTTCTGCTTTCGCACTTTTTTGACTGTTCTCTTCAATTCCTTTAGATGAAATGTTCTCCTTTTTGCCATTTCTTTCGCTTTCTTTTCCATTTGACTAGTCTTCATTTTTCAGCATGAGACACGAGGCAATGACCATTGTGAGCATGTGCATTGGCACGTGCTTTTGATACACCCACTTGTTAGTACACAATCATGTCAAAAACACCCCCACTACCTGATACAATGCATTAGTATGACCTTGCCATCTAGCCTGCAGCCCAGGGGCTTGGTCATACTAATGCAATGTATCCTGTTAGTACACAATCATGTCAAAAACACCCCCACTACCTGATACAATGCATTAGTATGACCTTGCCATCTAGCCTGCAGCCCAGGGGCTTGGTCATACTAATGCAATGTATCCCTAGCAGGGGTATTATTATGTTTACATGTTATATGTAGCTAGTATATGTGGCATAGCATGCAAAAATGGTTCAGTTGGCGGCATTAGTTAGTACTGAGATAATTGACTACAAACATGTTAAAAAAAAATTTTATGAAAAATTTTTTTATTTGATCAATACAATATATAACTTATTAGCTACCGTTTGATATGAAACATGCTACTATACTCCTTGTAACAACTGAGATATGGCCTCCATCCTATATGGCATCTTGCATATATGGGAGTGTTTTTATGCATGAAGTTAGGGGCGGGAATGCATGGAGCACCTCATTGCTAAGCTTGGCAATGGCAAAAATATTCATCGTAATAGTTGCAACTACAGCAGCGGTTCAAGATGTCAGCAGAGGATATTGCTATGCTCCTGAACAAGGTCCTGAGGCTCTAAACAACCTGGATATCCTGGATAAATTAACAAACTACTTTTATGAAGTCACAGATGGTGAATAAAATCTATTAACACATTAAAAACTTACTACAAATATAATTATAATAAAATCAAACACAATTATAATTAAATATAAGTGAAATCCTGTTAGAAGGTGTCCACACTTTGGGGGACCTGAGGGCTAAGCCCGAGGAGTTCCAATTAGTGTGGACACCTTCAAACATGGTTTAACTCATTTCAATTAACCGTAAAATAATGATAGTGCGATACTATGCATGTAGAGTAATGCACCAATATTCGGACGCAACCTATTTTTGGACACTCATGCAGGACAATGGTTGAACAGCAGATAAAAGTTGTGCTATCATACTGTAACCTATAGTTATCTTGTTTCTGGTGCAGCAATATAAAGGCTCTCGTATTGCCTAGTAGTTTTACAACTAGAAATTCTTCAAGTTACTAGACACACCTATGTTCGGATAATTTTCACTATTGTCGTACATGCATAAAATTGCTCCTGTAACAAGGTTGGCAGGACAAAAATCATATGTAGGGTGCAGTGCTGTAGTTTTGCAGCAGTATTATATCAATAAAGTTATCTGTAATCAAAGTATTTTATTTATATTGAATAAATAAAAATTATTTTTGAACATGCAGTCATATCATGCACAGCCCAAACCCAACCCAACCCAGCCCATTCTCGTGAGTCCTTGTTGTTCCTCTTCAGGTTTCTCTGAAACGGTACGATTTTATATTTGCCACTGCTATGTCATGTTCTTCTATTATAGATGCTTTCAATAAAATCAGGAGTTTTGACAAGTCAGTCATTGTTTACATCCAGTGTTTCTGCCAAGTCGAGTGTAAGTGGGCCATCTACTCAAGTCAGTTGCAAGTCTCGTGAGGAAAGGCTACATAAAGCCTATTATAATGTAAAGGGACAGGGCATGACTATAAGACAGGCTAGTGAAATATTTGGAGTATCCAAAAGCACTTTACACGACCGTGTATATGGAAGTCTTATTTGGATCACGCAGTGGCCCGGCAACATTGCTGACTGAGAATGAAGAAGAGCTGGTTGTTTTATTGACTAACTGTGCTGCTCTTGGGTATCCCAGATCAAGAAAGGATGTTTTGCCTATGGTTCAGACCATTTTAGTACAGACAGGGCATAATGGCCCAATATCTCATGGTTGGTGGGATTCATTTAAACGAAAGCAACCTGACCTTTCACTCAGAAAAGAAGAGTCCCCTTCATGTCCAAGGTTTGTTTCTAATTCGCCTGAAGTCATAAAGAAGTATTTTCATCTTTAGAAAAAACAATGACCAGCGAAAACTTGTTTCAAAAGCCTTGCAAAATATTCAACTGTGATGAGTCTGGATTCCATTTGGATCCTGCCAAGCCAAATGTCATTGTACCAAGAGGTGTAAAACATCCATACTGTCTCTAGTGGTGACAAAAGCCAAATTACAGGTAGTGCTGGAGGATACGTCATCTCATTTTTGATAGAAAAACCTTGAAACAAGAAATGATTAAAGGGAAGTCCCTGCATCTATGTATGGACCGTCACAAAAGGAGTGGATGGATAGAAAGCTATTCAATTTATGGTTTACATCTCAATCTCTAGCCTGTGTCCCACCAGCACGTCCCCTCCTCCCTTTTGATGGTCACATCACACCGTTGATATTGTGGAAAGAGCAGCATCTGAAGGAGTGATTATGTTCTGTTGCCCCTCACTCAAGTCATTTCACACAACCCCTTGACAAGGCTGTTTTGGGGTACTGAAAAGATGTTGCCAGGAAAATGCTTTTCTTAGAGGATTCAGAATCCTTGTCAAGGTCTCACTCGGTCTAATTTTTCTCTTGTCTTCCATAGGGCTTGGGGTCATGCTCTGACTATGCAAAACATTACAAATGGCTTTTGGATATCAGGTGTTTATCCTGTTGACAGTGAAAGTTTTCTTCAGTCCCTCCTGTTTCTCTTGCTGCAACATCAAAATTAGAAAAGTTAAAAGAAAGGGGTGTGCTGTTTATAGTCCTTATTTGATAAGAAAAACACCTGCTGATTTTGCTCAAGAAGAATTAGCAATATTTGAAAAATGTTTTGAAGGCTATGTTTTAACTACTGATGAAAGTATGGTTAAATATTACCCACCCTTCTGTTCTTTTTGTTAATGATGCAATTAGTTCACCACATCCATGTTTACCTACTTCCATTGATTCTACACCACTTTCTTTTTTAACCGATGATTCCTCCTCTTGCACTTCTTGCATGAATACACTTTCAACATCTTCAGTTATGCAGAAAATTATTGATTTATAGAAACCATCTACAGGGCCGTTGACAGGGGAGGTAGCAGGTATAAAAAAACCAGGGCCCCCTATAAATTAGCAGACAGAAAGGGCCCCATATTCTGTACACAATTACTTTGTTAGCTACTTATGAACATCTACAAAAAAAGAAACTGAATATTCTTTGGTCTGTTGAGTGATTTACACATTATTATTGCAATCTTGTTATTAATAAAGCTAATTAATAAACCACTTTTGGTTAGTAACTACCAGAAGCCACGCCCCTAATTAATATGCGAAAAAAGATTTTGCATGCCACAGACTCTGTCGCCCTGTGCTTTGTACCAGGGCCGCAGAACCCTGTCAACAGCCCTGACCATCTATTAAGATGCCAGAGAAACAGCCCAAAACTGCCAGAGTTCTCACAAGTGATGAGCAACTTAAAGCAATTAGAGAGAAGGAAAGGAAGAAAAGATAAGACGAAGAGAGGAAGGCTAAAAACAGAGCTGATAGGGGTATTTTTATTAAAATGATGATACATTACATACTAAATATCCAAAAATCTTACAGCTAACAAATCTGTTGTAAGAGGAAAAAACGTTATGACAGTAGCCAGTGTTTTTACAAAAAGGAATAGTCAAGTTATTGGTACATGTGTATTTAGTTTGTAAAGGATGGAACAGTAAAGAGTTCATGCTACTACAACTCCTACTAGAGGTGAGGCAGAATTTTGTGTTACAAATATATCTACTTGTGGAACAAATAGTGAAGGTATGGATAATTTTAATGTAAACAATTAATATTTTAAATAATGATAGAGGAGACAGGAGCTGTTAATATTGCTATTACTAGAGGAAAGACAAAACCTAGTGTTACTACTAGAGGAAAGGCAGGAGCTGTTACTACCAGAAGCAAGACTCTCGGAACTATTAGAGGAAAGACAGCAGTTTTGGTGAATAGTAATTCTAGCTCTAGTAGACTAAAGAGTAATGGTATGGATATATTTTCAGAGTAAATGATTAATTACTGTAATGATAGAGGAGACTGGAGCTAGTATTACTATTGGTTGTACTAGAAAAAAGACAGGAGTTAGTGTTACTACTAGAGCAAAGACATGTGCAGGAACTGGTGTTACTACTACTAGAGGAAGGACAAGAGTTACTGCTACTACTAAAGGATAGACAGTAGCTGGTGTTCCTACTAGTGGAAATAATGGAGCTCATGTGACTAATGATTCTGCTATAAAATGTGAAGGTATGGTTTAATTTTAATGTAAATGATATAAATTAGTTTAGTAATGATACAGAGGAGACTGGAGCTAGTATTGTCATTGCTTGTACTAGACGAAGGATAGGACCTAGTGTTACTACTAGAGGAAAGACAGGAAGTGCTATAGGAAGGATAAGAGCTAGTGTTACTACTACTCAAGGAAAGACTACAGAAGACAGTCTTACTACTATAGGAAAGGCAGGAACTGGTGCTAGAAATAATTCTGCAATAAACAGCAAAGGTGTGAATGTAATTTCATATTTTAATAGTGGCGACTGGAAGTAGTATTGCTATTATTGCTTGTACTAAAGGAAAGAAAGGAACTAGTATTACTACTAGAGGAAAGACAGGTGCTGCTGATATTACTAATGGAAAGAACTAATACATAGTGAAGGTATAGATACATTTCAATGTGAAGGATTAATTACTTTAATGATATGTGACAAAAGCTAGTATTATTCGCACTAGAAGAAAGACAGGAGTCTGTGTTACTACTACAGAAAAGGCATGTGCAGGAGCTGGTGTTACTACAAGAGTAAAGACAGGAGCTGGTGTTAAAAATATTTCTAATATAAATAGTGAAGGTACATGTATATGGATATAATTTTAAAATAAAGGAATACTTTTTTATAGAGATTGGAGCTAGTGTTAATACTAGAAATTGTACTAGCTCGGGTAGAACGAATTGTGAAAGTATTGATGTAATTTACATATATACTTTAATAATGATAGAGGAGACAGGAGCTAGAATTGCTAATACTAGAGGAAAGATATGAGTTAGTGTTACAACTAAAGGAAAGACTGGAGCTGGTATTACTACTAATGGAATGACAGCAGATAGTGTTACTACTAGGAGAAAGACAGGAGCTGGTGTTACAAAATTATTCCACTGTTGAAATAAATCATTAAGGTATGAATGTAATGTTAATGTTACCTGTAATAATAATCATTTTTATAATGATAGATGAAACTGGAGCTAATAATACTACAGCTTGTACTAGAAGAGTGTTAAGACAGGAGTCAGTTCAGAGAAAGTAAAGAGTAGAAACGTTAAAGGTGTGGAAATTTTTGTACAGTTATTGATTATTATTTTGAAATTATAGTCTATTGTATTAGTCAAGACATAGAACATGGAGATATGGTTGCATGTGATAACGAAAAGTGTCCTATTGATAGGTTTCATTGTTATTGTGTGGGACTGACTGATGCACCAGTTGGAAGTTGGTATTGCAAGAACTGACAAAATGAAAAGAATTAATAAATAAAAATTATGACATCATTATTAATACGTTTTAAATTGTGATGGGTGTGGTTTCGATTTTGGTTCTTTACCAATGATTTTCATCTTATTATAATGATGTTTTACCAGTAAAATAGTACTAAAATTAAGAAAATTTCAATACTAAACCTTGCATATGTTTTTTGCTTACAAACATTGCAGAAGTTTCATAATCTTGCATGTACGACGATAGCGACAAATCTCCAAAAATAGGTGTGCCCAGTAACTGAAAAACTTTCTAGTTGTAGAACTACTAGACAAAATGACAGTCTCTATATCGCAGCACCAGAAACAAGGTAAGTATAGGCTACAGTATGGTAGCAAAACTTTTGTCTGCATTTCAGCCGTTGCTCTGCACGAGTGTCCGAAAATTGGTGGTGTCCGAATATTGGTGAATTACTCTATAGTTATGCATTGTGTGTACGTGGGCTATCGCTATGATGGTTGCTATAGTGTAAAACCAGTGGGCTCAATGCTACTTAGAACCCTCATGAGGAGCTAAAACATCACAGAGAATTATGCATAGGTTAGTATAATATTGCTCGACAACAGCATTAATGACACTAATGATAAAGAATGTGATGATAATGAAACTCCACAACTTGACACCTTTTTCTCTGACTCCGATTATGAAAGTGATGCTGATGAAAGCAGGTTTTGCAGCTAAATGCAGGAGCATAAGAATACAGGGAGTACCAGCAGCAAGTGCCAATGGATGTAAAGGCACACCTTATAAGTGTAGACAGAGAGAGAAGTAGATATTAGCAAGAGAGAGAGTTTTTGATGAATTTTTTATGAATGGGTGTTGTGGGAACAAGTGTTATGAGTAGTTTGATGATCTTTGTATAAGAAGAGTGAGATGGGATATACGGGAATTAACAAAGGAGCAACTAAATTTAATGGTAATGGGACAGCTAATGGCCTGCACCAATTGAAGTGCTAGAACTAGCTCAAACAAGAAGACCAGCAGGGAGAGGAAACAGTATCGAAGTTGTTACTACCTTGGGATCGTCAAAGTAAACAACAATTGTTACAACTAAAAACTTACAATTATACAAGATATGTGTCTAGTTTACATCTTTATTCATGGCATAGGGCATAACATGCTCAAGGCTTTAAGGAGGCATGTCATTACTGAGGGCTGCAAGGCAAGGTACGTGCAAAAATTTTTAAAATTTCACTTACGCTTAACTCTTCATAGTATTAATGGAAACACAGGTCATCAACCGCACAATGCATTACTTAACAAGGATATCAAAAAAATAATGAAGCTTTTAAAACGTTCTGTGGAGAAGCATGGCATATTTTGCTAGGGATAACATCAGGAGTAAGGTATTATGAAAAGGCTAAACTTTTTCCATCAAGTATATCCTAAAGGCAGATTAACGGAATGTACTAGGCATCTTGTGATGAACAGGATTTGATACCTTCTGTGTCAGCATTCAAGTCAGGTTGGAATTTGCACATTCCTCAGAATCACATCCAAGTGACCCCTACAACCAGGGCCTATTAATTTTCTTACGCCAAAGAAATGTAGCCTATTTTGGCTCTGCTGTGAAGGTTTCCCCACACCAGTCACATATTGGCTCCTTTTCCAGTGTCCATGCATTTATCAACTAAATATGTGACCTGCTTTGGAGAGCTTCACAAGGAGCCAATACAATTATCAGTTACCTCCTGGAAAACTATGGTATCAATGCCACTATGGTTCATCTGATGCTGATAACTGTACAGGCTAGAACGAAAACAACGCTGTAATGCAATATCTGGCCTGCAGAGTATTGACAAAGAGAAATAGGTCAATGACAATATCTTTTCGCCTTGTAGGCCATACAAAGTTCTCTCCTGACTGGTGCTTTGGGTTGATCAAGGAACACTTTCAGAAGACTAATGTGGTTGCCTTGAGGACATCGCTACTGTCATCAATGAATCCTCTCATGTGAATGTTCCTTAACTGGTTGGAACAGCAGAATGGCGGGTAGCAGTCCAGCCTGTTGACGGGGCTGGTTTTCTAAACCCCTTTTTAAAGTCTTCCAAAGATGTAAAAAGATCCACCATTTTCTCCTCTTAGTAGCAATCTCTGAGGGGAGATGTGTTAATAGAAGCAACATGTACTGAGACACCATGCACAATCAGATAGATTCCTTAGGAACACCAGCATCAGTCTTCCCAGCTCTATGTCCCCGTAATACCACCAAAAGGGCTAACAGCAGATAAGCAATGGCATCTTTATGATAGGATTAGTGAATTTTGTCCTTACAATTGTAAGGACAAAGCTTGTCCTAAACCATCAAAGCCTAAATGTGCTGCAGCAGCTCGAACCATACCTGAGGCACCACTGGGGAGTTCTTCAGATGAATTTAGTCCCCCTCAAAAGCATCGCAAGACTACTACACGTAATTACGATATTTTTACTATAATTTGTCAATACTCTTTGTTCTTTCCTATCAATGCAGATGAAGGTGAGTACATTACTCATGCAGAAACATCTTATACATGTTCAGCTGCAGTACAGAAATAAAACAAATAAATTCAAACATATATTCTTATTCAGGTCACACTACAACAGTCTCTATTCCACTTACTCTCACTATTTCAAAAAAGGAAAACCTCCCTTTGACATGGGGTCAATGTGTACCCTAACAGGTAAAAAGCCCTTACTGATGTCCTCTACACTTACACAGTCATAGAGCTGCCTATGATGGTCGGGGGTGATCAGGAGCAAGCACCTCAAAAAGTAAGCAACCAGTTTTTTATTTTGGCTGACACGCCAAGTAATTTAAACTGCAACAGTCTACAAATTCATGACACAAGCACAATTGTAAGAAGGGTAACAGGCACATTTACCACTCCAACACACGAAAGTGTAGAAAACATGTAAAAGGTTCAGACAGACAGTTGCACACATAATATAGGTGTTTTATTCATAAAAATTGATCTATAGTTCTAGAAATCCCATGTACATTGTAACAATTATGAGACATAATATGTAAAGGTTGCATTTTACACATTTACTTTTTTAACATACATTAAGGACACACATTGGGAATAGTTACACTAGCATACGTAACAAGGCCAAATTTGGATTCACCTTAAATTAAAATCTCTTCCACGACTCTTGCCAGACTTTCTATATATTGAAAACAGCTCCTGTGCTTTATGAAGGTCCTTCTCTTGAATAGACTATGCCAATGTTACCACTAGCATAGCTGTAAATTTTGTCTAAGGAGAAAGTCGATAATTGGCATCAAGCCAATGTTGTACAGCAACTTTTAAAAAGTTCTGTCATCCAGTAGTCATTCTGTATCTGATTTCTGGCTGGTGCTGCAGCAAAAATTTTTGCACCATTCTACTCCAAAATCTCATACACTTGTTCTCCAAGAAAGAAGTAACTATAATGAAAACTGGCTAGCACCACAACTTACTTCATGCCCCTGTTTTGTTACTTAAAGAAGCATTTGCTTCAAAATTTGGGTTTGGTCGCACCTGCTCAGATCTCAGAACTATTAAGAGCAAGCAATTTTTTACCCAGCTATGCTTGACTATGCTTGTGGAGCTTTCTTGATAAGACTAAGGTATCACAATAATCCGACATATTGTTTTTATTAATTATGTGATAAATTAATTTATTTAAATAATACAAACAATTAGTATTGTTATAACACTACGCAATGATAATAAAAACTTGACAACAGGAATAACAGGAAAATGGGAACTAAGGAGAGGAGGAGGGATGAAGGAAACTGTCCTTATTGAATGACAAGCATTCTAAATGCAAATTTACTTCACATTTATTGCATTTTCCCTGTTACTTTAGAAACATAAAGCATATGTAAGGAGGAAGAAAAGAAATAACAGGGGATTGCAGGAAAGTTGGCTATTCTCACTGCTCCTTAAACAAGGACTTGTGCCAAGACTAGCATTAATTTTATTTCAAATCAGAACAGGAGAAATTTATTCAGCATATCTATTTTGTTGCTATATTTCTTTAAAGTACCATATTCCTCATTCATTTTGAAGGTAACAGTTTTCCCAGATTTTTGAAGATTCACAAAATTAAAATCCAAAAATAAGATTTTAATTTTGTACAAGATGGCAGAAAAGTGTCATTTTGCAATGATTACCATATAGCGCTTTAATTTGGTGGAGTCTATTTTGGTGATTGGCAGTTTGCAAGCAGAATTGCCAATATTAATACCACTTATCATTAATGCGCACGCTCAGTAATGCATGTGTACACAAAAATCGCCAAATTAAAACCGCCAATTATTGCCAAAATGAAGCACTATATGGGTAATGAGAACCTCTAGGTACAGGGTATTTGCAAAAATTATTCTTAGAAAGAACCCAATGTGCATTATTAACGAAACCAATCGTAATAGTAATAGTTATTATTATTGCTTGAGTGAAATCAGGATGCATCACAATAGCAACAAAAGAAGTAGTAAATTAAAAATCAACACGAAAAAGAACTTAACACAAAAAAGAACATAGTAAATTATAAAGCAAGATTAAGTATTACTCTAGAGCAAGTTATGACAAACCAAGAGGTAGTATTCCACAAAAATACAAATTAAAATCCTAATTTTGTTACACAAGTACAACTCTAAATTGCAATGTGATTCGTAATTCTTTAGTCAATAACATTAAAAGTACTATGCAGAGTAAAATTTGTGTCATGAGAGTAATCATACCAGAAAATTTGGAGTGCCAAAGTTTTGTGAATTGACTCTGAACGAGTTTTAGAGGTTAAAATTTTGGCAAAATTTTAATTTGTGTTTGCTTTTACGGAGCCATATCAAATTGGAGACAAAAATTTTGGCAAATGGACCTCAATTCACCAAATTCATCGAAGTTTTACTTTGCCAAATATATTAACTATACAGTACTTTAATTGGTCTTTTGGAATTTTACTTGTCCTTGTTTCCATTGCTTTTCTACAAATTTGATCTAGAAGCCTACTTAATCTATGTTCTATTCAATGGTATTACAAAATTACAAAATAATACGGTACTAACGGGTTAAAAGTGCCCTTTGTTGTTAAGCGCCTAGTTTTTATTAGGCGCCTAGCTCAATGTAGCTCTTAGCATGCGTTTCTTAAGTGCCTTAATTAATAATAGTTATTAATTAATTAATAATAGTTATTAATAAGTTTAAACGAAGAAAATGGAGGAGGAAGAAGCAGCAGCAGTCATGGACAATGCAGTAGCTACTGTGGCTGTGGCATCAGTACAGTCCACATTGATGCCTGGCTCTGGTCCTTCTAAAAGGACAAGAAAGAGCTATACCACAGAAGAGAAGCTCAAAGTAGTGACATTTTATGATGAAAATTCAGAGAATATGTATCAAATTTGCAAGAGGTTTCAGCTGAACAACCGAGCAGTTAAACATTGGGTCACTAATGAAAAGGCAATAAAGGAGAGCAAGAAGAGAAGAAAATGTATCATGTTTGAGCGACAAGCTGAGCATCCAGGAATGGAGCAAAAGTTGTACAAAGAATATAAAGAACTAAGGAAAAAGGGACTGAAGGTCAAAAGATGGTGGTTGATGCACAGAGCTAAAGCAATTTTAGAAAATCTCAAACCAGGTGTACAGTCTGCTTTCTATGATGACTGATTTACAAATTTCAAAAAGCGTCATAAAATTAGTGTAAGGAGAGGAAGCAACACATGCCAATAGGAGCCTGATGATAAAAGGAAAATGGTTCAACAATTTTACCGTAGTATTCGTCAGAAAGCTCAGTTAGGTACCAAAATAGGACCATTAGGGAAGTGGACTCACAGCCAAGTGGCTAATGTGGATCAAACTCCCCTACCATTTACTTTTACAGATGGTAGCACTTATGCAGACACTGGTGACAAAACAATCTGGATTTGTGGTGGAGCAGCAGGACTGGACAAGTGACAATGTAAAACACAACTTACCGTGTTTGCTGATGGAGAACCAGGAGTGAAGCTGTTGTTAATATTCAAAGGAACTGGTATGAGAATACCTTTAGCAGAGCGTGCAAGGTCAGTAAGTGTGAATATATTCTTATTACACATTAATAATTTTTAGGTATGATGTTCAGGTCACTGTTCAGTTCCAGCCCAAGGTGTGGTGTGATGAAAAAGTCATGAAGAGCTGGTTCACAACCAATTGGAAGCCAGTTTGCCCTGAGCAAATGCATTTATAATTGCTGATGTGCACTGTGCTCAGAAGACTTATGCTATTCTTCATTGTCTTAAGAAAAATTGAAGAACAGAGGTAACATTTATTCCAGGCGGTTGCACTAGTTTGATCCAGCCACTTGATGTAGTAATAAATAAACCATTTAAAGCTATTGTTAAACGCTTGGCCACTCAACACATGCAAGAAAGACTTGACGATTATGTGAATAGGACAATAACAGCAGGAGAGCGTAGGATCTTGTTCACTAAGTGGGTTGGCCAAGCATGGGAAGAGGTGTCTTTTAAAGAGGAGATGATTAAGTGTAGCTTCATCAAAGCAGAAAGTGCTGTTGCTATTGATAATAGTCAGAATGATGAAATCAATATTGAGGGACTGGAAAACTACCAAGTGGATGTGAGTGATGATGAATCATCTGATGATCCGTTTTTGGAATCTGACGGTAATGAGGATACTCAGGATAGCGACTACGATGAAACATTATGTAAATATTGTGCACATTAAACATATATGTATATAAATGATGTATATGAATATATATATTTTTTCTAATTAAAAAAGTTAATGGTATAAATAGTAACAAATATCTCTAAACCACTAAAAACATTCATGCACAAAATCAATCATGCATGCACCTAAGTAATCATAACAATTTATTTCTTCTGATCCAGCAACACTTATAGCTTTTTTACTACTTTCTTCTTCCCCAAAAAATTATATTTACAAGGGACTTCTAATCCCTTCCCCAGCTTTCTATGTCCTGATACAATACAAGTAACTTTTCCTCCTCTCCTTGTGAAATATGCTACAGCTCTCTTGGGACATGACCTACCATTATATCTTTTTTTTAAACACAAACAGAGCAACGATTGTGGATTATTTGGTTCTTCAAATAAAATTAAATCTTTTCTAACAGTAGCAGTCCAGACACTTTTATATACGTGGTGGCCACAAACTACACTGTCCAAACAGTACGCCGGTTCAGTTTTACCCACCACCATTCTGAGTGATTAGTTAATCAAAAATTCATAATTATTATTAATTGTAAACCACACCCACTGTCTTTATTAAACGCTTAGCCATTATTAAGCATCCGTTATTCTGCCATTTTCTGCATTAGCGCCTACGCTTAATAACCCGTTAGTACGGTATTATATCTGTAAGTGGTAACTATGACATCTACAAAGGTAACCTGCAAATGCATTTGTACACATACCAATGCAATTACGCATTTCTGGATATCTATGACATGTACTTACAACTCTAAAACTCACAAAAGAAGCACATTTGAAGTAATGGTCATAGACACATTTATATTGTAACAATGGTAATACAGACATCTGCATTGACACAAATGTAGGTACCATAGAACTAGCAGTTTTAAGCAGAATCAGTGGCATATGAAGCTCTATTACCATTTAATTAGCAGCAACTTTAATCACAATCTGCATTACAAGCTTGCACTGGAGCTTTGTTGCATGCAGTAATGACAGTATAATGGAACAATTAGCTTAGGTCGTTCTTCATGATGCTGAAGAGCCAAGAAAGAATGCAAGCCATACATAAATGCAGGTATAGAATGGAATTTAAGTCATTTTGTCAATGGCAGTAATCATGGCTTACACTAGTGTGTCATAAAGTAATGGTAATTTGAAGGTTGCTTTCAAACTTCAAAGCCATAAGAATTGGTCTTAGCATGATGAGAGAGGATATAGCAACTTTAGTCCTGATCCATACCACCAAGAGTTACAGAATAAAAGCAATCAACAACCTTCATGTATAATGTAGTATATATGAAAATATTTGTGTAAAATGCTTTCAGGTATAAATTCACTTCATTGTACAGGTCATTTAGATATGATTTAACCGTAGTACACTAGTTCCACCTCATTTAAAGGCATTCTATTTCATCTGCATGGGCTCACAGCAATCTTTTTGTTATGTGACGGCGTTTAGTCCAAGTATCTTTTATTTCTTTTTAACATGTTCTGACAGGTTCAGACTTTCTTAAAATTATTTTAAATTCTTTATATTAAAAAAATTTTTTTAGATGCTTGAAATTATTTTCATTTTATTCCATTATTATAACAATTTTTTCAGATTTTTTGAACACTTTCAAAATTCTCATTGATTTTGATTTTTTTTTTTAATTTTTTCTCATTTGTCCATCAGCTTGAGAATAGTTTCTATTATTTGTAATTATTTGCAATTATTTTTCAATATATTTTTAAATTGTAATGGATGCTTGGGAATTGTTTCAGATTTTTTATTATTGTCAATTTTTTATTAATTCTAACTGTCTGACAAAAGAATTTTTAAATTTTTCCTTTTTGTAATGGGTCAGGAATATTTCAAATTACTTTTTTAATTTATTGTAATTTTCTGTGACACCTCGAGACTTTACTTTTTTGCCAATTTTTTTCTAATTTGTTTAGACGCTTTGGAAATTTATCCAATAAGTTTTGATTATTTTTTTTTAATTTTCATTTTTCTCTGACAGTACTCTGGAATTTTTTCCAATTTATTTTGAATGTTGAAAAAAACTCTAGTAATATTTTTCAGACCATCAAAAAGTTTTTGTAATTAATTTTTTAACTTTTTCAGCTTCTTTCTAGAATTTTTTGTTTTTTTTAACATTTCAAAATATCGTAAGTTTTCTCAACTGCTCGCAGTTAATGCAATGTTTTACAAAATTACTTCTAAATTTTACCTCACAGTTTCAAAAATTTTTTTCAATTAAAAATTTTTTTTAATTAATTCATTTTTTTGAATCTAAATTATTTTCCACAGCTTGCAAAGTTTTGTGTTTCTAATTCTTTTCATTAGATAGGGAAAATTTCAAATTATCTTTGAAACTAACTATGACTTTTGTGACTGCTCAGAAATTTGATCTTTTACCAATAATTTTAAAAATTATAAAATTTTTTCTGAATTTGGAAACTTTTTCAATAATTTAAAGTAATTTTTAAAAAATTCTGAGTTTTAATGGATACTTAGCCAATTATTTTGATTATTTGCAACTATTTTTATATTTTTTCTGATTCTGACAAGTTAAGAATTTCCTTAAACTTTTTTTAAGACATTTTTATAACTTTTTATAATTATTACTCTAATGATGGGGAATGTTTTATTATTAATTCTGATTTTTTGCAAGCATTTAAAAGCCATTTTTTGTCAGAGTTAGATGTAGGTATTTTCCCAAAGTTCTACAAAACATGTTTTGCAACCATCACAGGTACTGCTTATCTTACAATTAGTAAAAAGAAACAAATACATTTGAATTACACTTAATAAGCATCTTGCCTGCTTCACTAAGTAGCCTCTCCACTGCTGCTGATGAGGCAGAAATAGCCAAAACAACTTCAGCAAATTGTGATAGTTTAGACAAGCATTTATCATCCTGCAAGCATTAAAAAGGCTTGAATTTCATTTATAAGATTGGCCCCTGTAAATAGCTATTTTGTTTTGTCAAAATCATCATTAGCTTCTTAATTTTCTTCATTTTTGCCATTCATACAACTGAATAACTGCTTTTTTGTCTGGGGCTCGTCGCTCTCAAAAATTCAAAACTAACTCAACTATCACTAAACATAGTCAGTAAGGTCTCCAAACTCTCCATTCTCTGCTTGCAAACTTATTTCATTTTCTGATTTGATGTACACGACTGAGTTATGAAGGGTAACTATCATGAATATATGCAAGTTTTTACAGTGAAATGATATATTTAAACTTTTGAAAACTCAGAAAAACATCTAAAAAACTTTCCTTCATATCACTGGAAAAAAATTAGATTTCAGGACCAGATAATTACTTGGAATGGGTATCAGAAATTTTATGTTTTCTAATGAATTTTGGCTTGATTGAAACATGAAATTTCATACTACTAATAAATACAAAAGAATGTGTAACATTCCTTGTGGTTTTCAGTACTGCAATCTATCAATACTATTGATTTTCCTTACTGTAATGCCACCAAAATTATGACATCTTACGATTGAATGAGTAGTATAATCATGATCAACAATACACAAAACTGAATATCATAAAAAAACACAACAATGTAAGTGACATAATTAAGCAAATGCCCAGTGTTATTGTCCAAAAGTGGTGACTGGCTTTGGATGTTCAGAAGAAATCAAGGATGATACCTTTTGAAGGGTCTGTTGCTTCCCTCTCCTAGATTTTGCTTTATCTGCCTTCCTATCCAGTTGCTGAAAGAATCTGGTGACATAGTCAGAGCGCCAAGGCAATTTTTTCACAAGCAAAACTGGTCTCATGAAACGATCACAATTTTCCTCTCCACTTTCTTCACTAGACACAAATAAGTGCACAACAGCTTCATCCCACATCTTCTTTTCATCAGTTAAGCTGTCTTTGAAATGCTGCTTTTCTAACTTCTAGTTTCTGTACAAAAAACAACCATAGCAATACATGTGACGAAAATAAAATGTAGCATATCCTTTGTACAATTTCTTCTATGCTGCTTCATAAGTTTATCATCATAAATTCCTTTTTCCTTCAATGAAAACTCTTGCCGGTGACTTAAACAAAAAGAACTGGCGAATAGAATCTGAAAGTATCAATTTCACTATGCAATCTATAACCTATAAGCATACCTTTAATATGAATTGAAGTTAATTTTGCATCCGGCCCACATGCTTCTATCAATTTCTTCACAACTGAATGATTTTCTTGGTCTGAATATTTTTTCCTAATTGAAATAAAATTATTTTGCTAAGATCTTAAACGAAAGTACTTCAAATCAAAACCAGGAAAGTTGTCATCATCCTCAAGCAAAGTTTCATAACAAGATGCTACATAAAGCATAAAGTATACTATATGCAAGATATTATTTACCCAGACTCGATTTGGTACGTTCCTTCTTTGAGGTGTGCCAAGGTCATCAGAGCTAGAAGTCACAGGACTCTCCAGCATGGTCAGCACAGTGCTTTATAGAATAAAATTTCTTGTCCCATTCAACCCTTCATCTTTTTAACTTCACCTAGTATTATTCTTTGAGCTTCGAAAAGGTGAGCGCCTTGCTTGACCAGTCCTGCATACACCTGCCTTTTTTGGGGTAATATTGGTTGACTCCTTCAGGATATCAAGTGAAGATCCACTGCCATTGTAGCCAACTACAGGATCTTTAGTGACGTGGGCATCTTGTTTAATACTGTTGTCTTCTGAAAACCCAGTAGAACTGTCACCTATATCTTCATGATCAAATTATAGAGAACTGGCAGCACCATGTGACAGTAATTCCGATTCTGCTTCAATACCACAAAACCACACCTAACCACACCCAAGTGAAATCATAAATCTATACTATGACAAGATTGAGGTCTACACTTGGTTCTACACATCAATTCTGTTCTCATTGTGACAAGGAGGTGATTATTAAAACCTTTAAAGCACACAAAAGGCTTTACTATAATGCAAAAAGGAAGTGGTGGTTTACTGATAAGGGTCAAAGGAAGGTATCAGGTTGTGACAATCATAGCTCATCATCATCTAGTTTTCTTATATGTACTCCTGAACTTTCCGATGATAACTGTAATTTTGAACATGAAGATAATTCGGGTGATACAGTTCAGTTCTTTGAGACTAGCTCCCAGCAATCAGTATCTAATACTCCGACAGGACCAACACCATTTAGTGTTGCAACAGGTTAGTGTGCCGTTAGTATAAATTTTTGGATTCAATTGAAAATTAGGCTTAATATTAAGTTACTGCATAGCAGTAAACGTTAGAAAAAGATACTCTTGAGCATTGGGTGCTTTTTATTTGTTTAGCAAGAGTGAAACAACTTGAATGGTGGCCTTAAATTGCGATTGGCGGTTCGTTCTAAAGAACCGCCAATATCAATCCCTTGTAAAGTATTGTAGCTAGGACTGGGATCAATTACAGTTATTTAATATTACATTTGCCACATATTGTCCCACCTAAGCAAAATATAATTATTAGCGCTATATTATTGCACAAAAGTCTTTTTATATACAAATTTAGGTATAATTATTCTGTACTACTACTATTACTGTGTTACTTAACAATTAAGTATAAAGTGTACTGTCTGCTATTACTATTACACAAGACCTATATTTTTATTAAATGATAATGGATACCATAATGATCGTATAAGACATACATTCATGCTTTAAATGTTTTATTTGACAGTATCCTGATACTAAAATTAATGCACATGACAACGAGATTTTTGTTCGATACATAGATTTGGAACAGGAGCATTGGATTGAAAGTGATAATGAAATTGAGATGGATGACACATGTTCCTCCACCACTACTTTGTGATGATTCACAAAAGTCAAAGGAAGATCAGGAAATGGAAGCTGTAGTCTGGTGAATATTTGCATTTTTGTCACTCTTTCAAACACTTCATTTCATTCCTGAAAGAGCTGTCCTGGTCATTTCAGTTTTTGTGTGCTCTTTTAAAGTACTGCAATTGATTTACTTCTCGTGCTTCTGAAATACTTAAATTGACAAATACTCCAGTAAAGGCACTATTGATGTTCTTCAACATGTTGTTTCTACAGACTGTCATTCACTTCATACTTATGACCAGCGTATAGAGAAGTGTGGTACTCATATTAATTTAAAACAATGCTGAAGTTTGTCTTTCTCTCATTATTGCTGTGATCAACTTCTCAAAGAAGTAGTTAGCAGTAGTGGCAATATTAAACTGTATCCATACCTAGTATGCTCTCATCTCAGTATTATTACTTCTCTTCAAAAGTTGCTATTACGTCCTGGATTTGTAGCAATTTGTGAAAGTACCAGAACCAACCATGAAAGCTCTTCTAATTCGATTCACATACAGAATGGAATGGTATGGAAGCAAATCCAGCAATATGATGGCAATGAATTTTTAATCTCTCCTTACGGCTATGCTTTCATGCTTAATGTTGACTGGTTCCAACTATTTGAGAAACATGTCTATTCTGTCGGTGTTATTTATCTTGCTGTACTTAATTTACCACAGAATATGAGATACAAGAGGGAAAATGTGATTCTTGTATGGCTAATTCCTGGACCCACAGAACCACCACTAAATATAAACTCCTACTTGGCACCTTTAGTGTATGATCTTCTTTTGTTATGGTCTGAAGTAAGCCTACACATCTCAGTTAGTGAAGATCAAGTGGTAGTTAAAACTGCACTTTTAGCTGTTCTTGCGATTTTCCAGCAGGTCAAAAAGTGTGTGGCTTTTTAGTCATTCAGCAAACTTGGGGTGTTCATGTTGCTACTCATCATTTTCTTGTGGACTTGGGAAGCGAAATTATTCAGACTTTGATCGAAGTAATTGGACATCAAGAAGCAACGACAAGCACAGAATTGATGTCCAGAGTTTGGAACAATGAAAGACAAAACGAGAAATATTGTATGCAGAATTTTTGCTTGGTTGTTGATACTCTGAGTTGCTAAAATTACCTTATTTCAATCCAGTTTGTCATTTATTAATTGATCCAATGCACAATCTTTTTCTGGGGACTGCTAAATATGTTACTCAGAAAATATGGATTGGGATGCAGTTATTGGAAAAAAGAGAATTGGATATCATTTACAAATGGCAACAGCAAGTCAATATTCCCATGCACATTGGTCAACTTCCGTCTAAAATCGATTCATGTGCTACCTTGACTGCAGAACAGAAAATGATTTGGACCATTTACTGCTCTATCTATTGTCTGCATGGGCCATTGTCTGAATCTGAGATAGAATGTTGGAGGCATTTTGTGTTAGCTTGTAAGCGATTGTGTAAAAGGGCAATTTCAAATCACGAAATTACTACTGCAGATGGCCTGCTGCTACAGTTTGGAAAGTGGCTTGAGAATTGGTATTGAGAGCATGTTATTACACCTAATATGCATTTGCAGTGTAATGTGTCTGATTGAATAAGAAATTATGGACCACTAAATCCCTTTTGGCTCATCATCTCATTTGAGCAATACAACAACGGAAGACTATTTAATCAACCTACAAAAAATCATTGTATAGAGATGCAGCATATGAATCGTTTTCACAAAGACAATCTCCACTTGGAACTTATTCATTTAGCAGAAACAATGCCATTATTTGATGATTTTGGACCATTTGTCAGTCAACATGCAAAGTCATTCCAATCCACTGCCACTACTAGTGAAGATTATGATATTGTCACTGATTTTTCAGAACTACTTCTTAAGTTTTATGCACAGATAAATTGAAGTTCTGCAAAAAGTTTACCGCTCTTTTTATCCACATTGTGAATCAGACATTAAAGAGGAAAAAATTTTAAATAAATGGCAAGAAGTCATCATCAGCAAGGGACTCATCAGCATAGGTTCCCTATATCTTTTGATGATACATTAGATGATAGACCAGCCTATATTCAAAGTTTTGTACAACACACATACATAAGATCAGATGGAGGACCTGCAGAGAGTCATATATTTGCAGATGTCATATGGCTACAAGTACATCCTCAGCATCATGTTATGGGAAATTCTGTAGAGATTTGGTGTAAAAATTTATATTAACCTAATTGTACAAACGTTTCTTACCAGTTCAAAATACCTTGTCACTTGCAATAACTGCTTATGATACTGTAGATTATGAAAATGTACTGCAGTTGGGCCACACTGACTTTGTCATTTTTAATTTTGAATACCTTTATTATTTTATGTGCTATAAACTATAAACGGCAGTGTTTCACTGTTGTGCATTACTAAAATTTTTGATTCCTTTAATACAAGGTAATAGTACAGCGAAACTTGTCAGAGTGAAGGAAAAAATCAAAGCAAGAGGCCACTTAGAGAGTACCCTACACCATTACTACCACCTACGCTTTGTGAACACGTGGGCAGTAAACTTACTAAACGCTTTGTTAACACATGGGCTGTAAACTTACTGAAAGAAAAATGGCAGCAACTCAACAGCAGAGAGAACAGTAGGGGAACATGACGAAGGGACAAGGGATATGACTTAAATCACAGATGAAGAGAATCATAAGCATGTTTAAGAGGACAGAAGGTGCTACAAGTGAGTTATCTTGTTTTAAGACTGAAACTGACCATTCAGTGTACGCAAATGGTTTTCTCTTGAGGACCACAACTGGCAGAATGACAGACTCGATGTACAAGTAAGACTTAGCATGTTTGAGTTTATTTGTGATTCCTGTTACTGGTGACTCAAGTGATGAACTTGATGCGATGACTGATATCCAGGCCACAAGTGAGATAAATGGCACTCAAAACTCTACCTCTCTCAATGATATTGTGACTGCAACTGACACAGACAAGGACATTTGACTATATTTTATGTCTTATTTTTAATATACTTTTATTTTTCATAATAATTAAATAAAATCCATTATATATTGTTCATTAATTACTTTCTTAGTGGTAAAGTTTAAGATAAACAAATACTTAAAAAAACTTATTCATAATTGACAGCTACTTTAAAAATGACCTATGAAGATTGAATTTATAATGAACAATTAATTTTTTAAAATTCAAAGGCAATATTTTCTATGAAGTAGTTTGACAGGAAACTCAGAAATTAGTTTGTTTACTCTGTATATCTTTTTGTTCAGAAAATTTCATATGCCATGTTAAGAAATTTGAAGTTCCCAGCAAGGTTTTTAAGAAGGAAACTTCATACATAGTTTCCTTTAAGGTTTACTGTAAAGGAATTCATAGGAAACTTCAATGATTTTGCTGTGTATAATCAACCCTAAAACTCACTTTTCTAAAGCAATCCACTATTACAAACTACTTCAAGTTTTTGGCATGGAACGTGATGACATTCAAAGGAGCATTAGGCAGTATGGATTGAAATGTTTCGGATGCTGCTAGAGCTTCTTATTATTTTGACCACAAATGAGGTATTACACATAATTAATGTGAACAGAGTGATGGTGATGATTCATCATGTGATTGTGCTAAAGTAATACTATGAAACTATCCACACAATGTCATAGAATCGCTTCCTCCGTCAAAATATAAAAGGGTGCCATCTGGGCACAATGTGGCCAAACTTTGAAGTTAAAAAATTGCTATCGCAAAGGCATAGCTGTTATTTTGATTCAATCAGTAGTATGACTCACCATAATAACAAAAGAGTTGTAGAGGCAAGACATAGCACATGTAGACAGCATGGCTACAAACAAAACGGTATTTAAAATATTATCAAATTTCATTAAAATGTGATTTGAATTATATATTCTGAAGATCCCTAACACAAGTTGTCAATAATGCTGTGAGGCCGCTATACAAGCTAGTGGCGAAGACATATTCCTCACAAGCATAATGACTACACAAAGACTCACTACCAGTGTCAGCCATCATTGTCTGCAGGTAGTGGTTCCAGCACATAACCCCTTGACCCCTCTCATGTTCCACATGCAATGACTGGCAGACCTATTGAAGTGGGGAATGATCCACCACAACCTACAAAAATAGTCTCTTTATTGACTTCTCATCATTTCTGACTCCTTTTTTCAATTTCATTGTAGACATAATATTATACCAGTAGTGACTAAATAAAAAGAGTTCTTATCATTTGAGGCTGGTGTTTCAGTGTTCGACTCACTTTTCATTTGTTTATTCTTTTCTCAGTTTCATAGTATAGTTGATACCAGAAGTAACAAATTGGAATAGATTCTAATTGGTTTCTGAAATGATGTTTCATGTTCCACTTTTTACTTTTTGATTCTTCTATTTCTTCTTTTCTCAGTTTCATAGTATACTTTATACCATGACTAACTGATCAGATCAAGTTGTAATCATTTGGTTGGTTTATGAAATAAAGTTTTTGTTCAACTTAAACTTGTCACTATTTACTTCTACTTTATTGAATTTTTCAATGATAAACATTAGTCATATGTCATTTCAAGAGCTGTTTGGCTGTGTCGCACGAAAATCTTACCTGGAGATACTCGCTCAGCATCCTGAAACAGCCTGATAGCTGAGCTCCTTCTGATGTACTCCACTTTACTACGTAATTCCACTTTGACAAATGCTGAATGCTGCTTCTCAACAGTGTCATTTCTTTTTTCATAAACTGGGAGCCCATTTGTTGACTGGTCTTTTATAAAGATAACAGATGCTTTGACAGATATAGCTTGTGATGTAACACTGTCATCTACTCTTTCATTAGCCTGTAGATTATCAACATCATTGATAAAATCGGATATATTATCTGCTGTTGATAAGAAGTCAACCACTGGACAATGAAAAATTGTGTCCACATCATTGTCATCATCGTCATCGTTCAATATATGGGTTGTCCCACATTTTGTTCTTTAATATTTCTCCCATCCCTAATATTTCCATCATATTTTTGGCTCTGATTTCGGCTGTTGAGAGTGCACCCAGGATCTTTTCGTTTGAAATGTCTAACATTTGGCATTTTTGTCTCTTTTCCAATGACATCTTGGTTTTTGACCTCTTGAGTCTTATGAATATGATGTTGTGCGTGAGTTTCTCTGTGTTTGATTGCAAATCACCTCTGATTGCAAGTTTATGAATTTTTTGTAGAAATCCCTCCTGGCTGAAAATTATTAAGGTTGAAAAGGTAACTTATGGTTGAAAAGGTACCTGTTATGCCACAAGGTACCTGTTATGCTACGTTCTGTCAGAAATGTCTTCTCACAGCTTTGGGATCCTAATTGCCGCAGACAGAAATCTGTTAAGTGTGGCATATCTTGCATCATTAACACATGGCAGTAGGGAATGTGCATTTATTTCAATGCACATATGCATTGTCAGTGTCAAACTAATTTCTTAAAGTAAATTGTTTGTGTTGCAGGATACATTGCCTCCAACAGCGTACAAAAAACACTGCATACCACATTTCATGTAGTCACCTGTCAGGGCTTAATTGTTTGTCTAGATAGCTGCAAACTGATGCTTTGATTTGATTGATTTAGTACTTTGTTTCAATAGCATCTGCTAATTCGTCTAGTAAGTGTGACAAAGAAATAATGTGTTCCACTGCATCAAATTTCTGTTTGTCTCTGTGGTCAATATCTCGACAGCGAAGACCATGTGCCTCTTTTCCATGTAGTCCAACTATAATATGGAGATGAGAACTACAGACTACAAAGAAACCTAATGGTAAAATAATTGATGGCTTTAGGAGGCATGCCTTCAATTTTACATCCAAGTGTACTATATCTTGAAAAGAACTAGGGGAACACAAAGCCAATTGTTAATGTAGCAACCAGCATAGGTACCAAACTCGTACTTGACTTAAGTAAGGCAGACATGCCAGTGGAAAAGCCATATGTGTAGGCTGCGAAGCTAATTACTTTTATTCCACATGCTTCTAATTGTCTGTGAATATATTTTTACAGAAGAATATCTAATTCCTTATTGAATTTGTTGTCAGTTCATATACATGCCAGTGTAAATGAAGGAACATCATCTCTCAATTGTGTAGCTGTATAGAAATAAGCATAATTACGTATTGATTTACATTGAAACATTTCTTTGAATGTGTGCACTTTAAACGCATTACCCTGTGGAATGCCATTGTAATTTTGTGGCAATACAAATCCAATGCATCTTTTCCCGTCAGGATCATAATCAACTTTTTTAACAATTCGTGTAGCATCTTCCACCATTGCTACAATGAATTGGCAATTATATTTTCTCCGGTGTTGCACTAAAGCATCAAAATGAAAGATTCCCTTCCTCAATATGAGAATAATTTCAATGTACCAAATTTTGTACAGTTCTACTCAGTGTTATCATATCTATGACATGAAGATATTGTGTTATATTTCTTAGTTTTAGATCTGCTCCTGCTGCTTCTAGTTTCCTGCTCTTATGAGAAGAGTATGAGCCGTCTACATGCTTGACAATAGTAGCTGCCCCTCCTTTGTTAGCAAAGGAGGGGCTTAGTGAAAAATCTGAGCTGATTTTGGAGATATAAATTGAGACAAAGTAGAAGTACACGATGCAGTTATTTTAGAGGTGACAGACGTGATTGTTGGTGGTACCAAGTTCATTTTCAATTACTAGTGAGGGTAAATGCCTTGATGATTGACGTGTTGCATATGATTGAGTGCTGAACATGGTTGGGGTGTTTGGAAAGAAATAGAGATTTCAGTTATTGGTGTGACGGTGAGATTTTTCAGTATGGATTTTTTTGTAGAAAAATTTGTAGCAAAACAAGATGCAGCTGCATCTGTCGATGATACCGGTAGCTGGGAAGATACTAGTAGTAATGCAGGATCATTGAAACCCACTAAAAATGAGCCATACTGTTGTGAAAGTTGACTGAGAAATTGATGGCTGTATTTCAATTTCTTCATTTTCATGAATGGGAAGTTCATTCAAGATACAAAGAAGTTCTTATAGTGTACATTGATCTGCATTATTATGAGCTATCATGCCACCTGCTCCTATCTGGCATCCTATTGTTGCAGGAGTTTCAAAGTAATGTTGCATCTGCTTTGAATTGATTCCTCCTTCTCATAGTCACGTTTCTTTAGATGTTTGGACCAATTAACAATAGTCTTCTCCCCTGTAGGTTCTTTTATTACCATATATTGTTTGCCACACCTGCAAATGATAGATGCAAGACACTTTTGTGATCTGTATCAGATTTTGAAACTTGAATGCTGTAATTTTTACCCTCTGCTATTGTCGAAAATTGGTATTTATTGTCACTTTACTTTAAGATCTTTTGCCTGACATTTTGGGAACGATAGCAACATTTTCAGATTGATCACTCTTATCTGAATTTTGTGTGACCTTTGCCTTTTTTGCTGGAGGTGGTGTTGAATTTAGTTTTGTTTTTATACATGTACATGTACATGAATGTTGTTATTTGCAAAGGCTTTCCATGTAGGCAACAAATTTTAAGATCCTTTTTCTGTGACCCTGTAGAAATTTAAACCTAGAGGTAGCTCTTCATTTGCTCTCAGGCAAGATTTGTATTGCTTGTTATCTTTTCCTTCATTTATGATTTCTTCAATTTCGGTAATCATAATGTCGTCCATGTCAAGTATCACATTAACAGAGTCATATCCTGTTGCAAGAAAACAATTGACAACATGCTCAGGTAGGTTTTCTTCGGTATGTCTACGTCACGTGATCTGTAAAAGAATAATTTATTCTCATACTATGTTATCTGCATACCTATTGTCTTCAATATTTAGATATACAAGTGTTAGTATATAAGGAATTAGTGTTGGAGCTGCTGGCAGCAACAGAGAGATTATTATCGAGAGAAATAGAACTGTGAAGGAAGTTCCTACATAAGGCACAGTGTATGTACATTATGATATGAGATTTCTTATTATTATAGTACCCATAGGAACTAGTTGGTAACTTAATAGAGCTGAGAACACTGATTGACAGCAAGAAATAAAGACAGGTGTGAAGTAAGTAAGTGTACATTATATTTGATTACTTTCTCATGTACCAATCAGTAGATACGGAAAAATTAACTACACTGGCTCTCAGCCACTTAACAACAATATTATATAAACCTTTAAAGCTACTTATGATACTGTTCTTTGACCAAAGGTAATGATACAATCCGCAGTCAACAAGTACAACTAAAGCAATGTCTATGAAAACCAAAGACATTGAAAAGTCAAGTAGTAACCTACAATTATACCTTATCAGCTAAAATAGTTGCAGAAGTTACAAGCTCATGAGATTGAAAAAAATGCACTTCATAATTATTATTAGTTTATTAAATATTATTAGTAGTTCATTAACAATAAGCTTAATTAAAAAATTTATCAATGTCTTTTATCTCTGGAAATTGTTAGTGACACTTCTGAATAACATTCAGATTACTAGATATTTTTGGATTCACTGGATTTATTTTTGGATTCTGACTGGTATCTTGCTGGATTACCTAGATTATGGCAAAATGCTATGGATTAGAGCATTTTCTAAAGGATTACAGGATTACTAGTATTACAAGGAATCAAATAACAGATTACAAGCTCTTGTCTATCGGATTACCAGGTCATTGTGGACCCCTCACTTAGAGAAGCACAGGAGACTAAATGAGACTTCTTTCTGGAGTGAAAAGTCTTCTAATTCAATTACATCTTGACCTGGAGTGTTCCTTTTGCTTTATTTGATTTTGGAATAATAAAAATGATTATTGACAAATATAACGAGATACAAGGACTACATGTCAAGGAACATCATGTTGGCTCCCTTTCATGTTGGCTCCTTTTATGTTGACCGGAAGAACCTTTTGAGAACCTTTCAGAGTACCAAGAGGCTCATAAACTTTTACAGATTTTTGGATTAACCCCTTTTACAACTATGCCATGTGTCAAGCTGCTAACATAAAATATATAAAAGCTATTAGGGCAGGTCAGCAGCCAAACTCACCTGAAACCGACTATAATTAAAGGTAAGCAATGATAATGCAAGCTGTGAATCTACTCTTAACTGCAGTTTCAGCTGCAAAAAGTGATGCAACATCATGAGATATCATAGCAGCCTGAGGGAGATTAAAACTCAGTTGTCTGAAAGTCATCAATTAATATGTAGCAGAGACAGGGAATGTTTTAAGTGTCTTGTGTTATTTACTGATAAATTTTTCTGTATTTACCATCTACCGTAATTTACCTTTTTTGTCCAAAAATTATTCGATTCAACAAAATTCATGTGGATATTTTTGTCTTTTCATAGTATCCGAAAATTTTTATAGTATTAATGCTTAGCTTCTCTTGCATATACCTCAAGGCCGCTATAGTACCATTTATACTTCTTGAAATATGAGCTTCTTCACCTGGCTGTTTCCCGACATTATTATTATACGGATAGTACTGGAGATGCAAGCAACGACAAATTTATAGATAATGAACAAAGACATAAAATGGCTACTTTTGTCACATAGTGGAACATTTTGTTTTAAAACTCAGTTACGAATCTACAAATTGAAGAACTGAAAGCACCAGTGGATAGAGCAACGGCAGAGCTGCAAGATGATGCCTACTTATCAGCTCTACCTTAATATTACTTTGATGACTTAGGTCACAAATTTTGGTTGCTTAAAAGTTTTGGATTGAAATATTTTCGTCATTTAAGGCCGTACTAAAATATTGTCACATAGAAAAAAGGCAAATAATGGTAGTTCTTTCAATTAAACATCTGCTTAGATCAATGAGTAGCCATAAAAGGCCATTACTCATGTTTTCTACAAATTTAACTATTTTTTGTGATAAAAATGGGTAGTTTGATTTTTTAAGACCAGGATGACTTTAGTCCAATGTCTTCTCTAGTGAAACAAATTCAAGCCTTTTCAAATACTATTTTCCATTGCAATGCATGCATCTTTCCCAGAATGGACCTTGTGTATCAAATGTTCTAATTAACATGCACACTCAACTGACTTAGTCAACGGGCGGCTGACATTTTTCTCTTTTAACACGTCATCCTTACTTTAGGAGCCACTTTGGGCTCTCTTTTTGTTTCTTTACACTCTTTTTATTTCTCTTCTAAGCTCTTTTGTTGTTTTGGTTTTTTAAGCAGTTTTATAGGCCTATTTTAACCCTTTAGCAATTCCCGTTTTGGTAAATTTTGCTTCCAGGAGCCATGGCGTTTGCTCCTCCATTGCTATGAAGACAGAAGTGTATTCACCTCAGTCCTATGCTGACGTCTATCATCAGAGTTTGTCTCAGTCCATCAGGACAAGGTACAGTGGGAATTACTCACTCAGTTGTCATGTTGCAGCTGGAGTGCGGATGATATGACCATCTTTTCTTATCTTAAAACTATAAAACGGCTCATTTATGGATAGTGGAGGGGTGCAAGAACTCTCTGGCTCGCATTCTTCATCTGTAAATTCACTGGTTGTACTGTAGGAGCATTTCATGTCATGTAAAGTCTGTGTTGCTATCCAGTACCCTCAGGGAGGAATTATCACATTTAGGACTCGTTTGTGGCTTGTCTCCATTTGTATCCTCCCTTGAAAGTTTTACTTAATATTCATACTTATGAAAAACATAATTGGCATTGTTGCTACAGTTATTATTGTTTTTATCACTGCATCACATTTGTAGACATGACACCTCATGCATTTACAGATATTTTATTATAAAGACTATATACATAATGCATACATGATAATTTAAAACTATTTGGCCGTGAACAAAGACAACTGTTATAATATGACATTTATATTAACATTAAAAATCAAGTCATGATGGTAGCATTCTACTTCATACTAGACATCACTATTAACAGCTAGTGACTTGATGCTCAGCCATTACAGGACCTATATGATCCTCGGAGTGATTCTTAGATGTAAATGAAGACCAATTCTATAGTTTCTTGAAGTAAAAAGATGGTCATAATCATCCACAGTCCAGCTGCAATGTGACAACTGAGTGAGTAATTCCACCGTACCTTGTCCTGAAGGACTGAGACTAGCTCTGATGAAAGACATTAGTCAAAGGACTCAGGTGAATACACTTTTGTCTTCATATTAATGGCGGAGCAAGTGCCCTGTCTCCTGGAAGGAAAATGTACCAAAACGGGAATTGCCAAAGGGTATGTCCAGAAATGGCACGACAGATTTGATATTACTGGGACCACAATATTTATTATTTAACTTAACTATTTCTGTCTTAGGTTACTCAATTCATGAAGATGGAAGTGTAGAAAAAACCACTTCGATGGACACTTAACTGAAGCCATTTTACATTTATGCATGTACCATATGAATAATTTTTAATTTTATTTAGAAACATCTCTGCTATTCATAAAAATATATTCTTAGTTTCACTCTGGCCTTAACAATAGAACTTTCAGGCTTTAATAGGCTGTTTTTATTATTCATATTATTAGTAAAACCTTTCTGGTATTACCGCATCAGAGTGGTGCACTTTTCTGCGCTGTCAATCATTACAGCTGTATTATCGCAGTTGCAGTATAAGTGGTATGCAGTTAAGAAAAGCAGCACTTCCACATCTATTGTCTGTCAGTCAGCTGAACTGCAACATCACAGGAGTTCAAATTTCAGACTCCTTGTTGGTTCTCTTAAATATAGAAGGAGCACAACTCACAATGAATGTAAGAAAAAATTCAAATAGAAAGATATTGCTAAGTAAATCAGCCCTGATAAAAGTAAATGCAGAGGATATTGTTGATAACATGAGTCCTTTGAAATTCTGAGGTAATCATGTACGTGTAGTGTTATCATAATTACATATGTACATATAGAAATGCATTACAAGAGAAAGATAAAGAGTTTGAAAGACTGTAGCAAAGTAACCCAGCTACTAACAATTGAAGGTGAATTGTTGAGGTGTATAAACGCAGGGGTGGATCTAGGGGGGTTTGTGGGGTTGCAACCCCCCCAAAACATTCTAACTCAAAAAATTTTTCATGTTTTTATTGTTGCAACAGTGGTTAAAGTGCTAACTATCTAGTTTATATAGCAACATTACTGTGTTTAATGAATATAATTAATAAAGAATGAGCTCCAAAAATGGTAGAAAAGTTGATTTTCACGTAATTTTAACCACAAAATAGTGCCAAAAAGGGGATGTGGCCAAAATTTTGGCACGTTTCGCGCGCCATTTTTTCTCTCAATCCTCCCATTTGCAAAATCCTGGATCCGCCCCTGAAACGGCAACAGCAAAGGAAACTAGCATCATTGAGAGAGTCAACACGAGAAACATTTAAGTTTGGCGACTCCTATCATCTGAATTTGAAGTCTATTTCCTTTCAAAAAGACTGCCTCAGAGCGAAACAATCACTTTTGATTATCCATTAACTGTCTCTTCATCTGATGCATGTACATCTTCGCCTCTTTCACAAAGCTCCACCTCTTCACAGAATTCACTTGTCTTGATATTGTCTGCCTCTTCTTTCTCTGAAATTATCACCCTCATCATTGTCTATGTCTCCACTTACAGGGCAGAAGATAATGCAACACATGAAATCCTGTACTTTTTGAAGTCATATGGAGTATCTGATGACTTTTACCACGAGCTCTCTATGTTAGATAAATCTCTTCCTCACTCATACAAGGTAAATTGTCTCAGAAAAACCCTTTTATCAAGAGTCAATATTAAACCCCTTCAAAATAGATGGTACGTGTTTTTCACAGATTAACTTCAACGGTCATTACGCTGTTTACTAATACATGCTGGTCAAGAGTTGGAGTCTCTAATTGAATTGAAGATATCTGGTGATGGAGCTCCTTTTTACAGATCAGCATTGTTCATCCTGCTGTCATTTTCATTCCCTTTGCTAGATCCCAAGTCTTCTTCCACCATAGGTAATGAAACATGATGAAAGTAATTTTAAAACAATAATAGGTACACATACCTTAGCTGTGATTTGGGGAGAGGAAAAGTATGAAACATTAAAAAGTGTTTTCTCCAGTCCTAAAAGAAATTAATGATACAATCACAAATAATCAAATAACTGTTGAAGGCAAGTCGTACAGCATTTAATTATTTTTTTGGAGATTATAAGGTTAGAATAATTGTAGTGATTTATTAGTAACCTACACCTCAGTTTTTACTACTACTTTTGCGACTAATTGCAGCCAATGCTAATTATGCCTGCTGATATTGTACAATGAAAAAGGATATGAGGTGAGATGATTAATTACAATAACTGGCTATACAAGATAACACAACAGATTTGACATCAGTGTTCTACCAGAAAAATATGAGATAAACCAGGCTCAATCCCTTGCTTCACTTGTGTCTTGTGCTAATTCAGTCTTTCGGTGTTCTCCATCAACCATTAATTAATATGACAGGTTTGCCAATCAAAGTATTATGTACGATCTATTATACATGTAGGTGGTAATTGATGAGTCACACCTAATGTTGAGAATCACATATATCTTGATCCAAGATCTAATTTGGATTGTAAAAGCACAAGATTCAAGAGATATTGCTGCAAAATGTAGCACATGATATATAGATTTAGTAACAGTCAATTACATCTCTTGTAATTTTCACTTCAGGCAATTCAAACTAAATTACTTGTTTTACGGAATTTTTTTCTCTAAAATAGAGCAGGCCGGTCGGAATAAATTAAAATATAAACAATAAAATTAATTAACTACTCATTAATTAACTTTAATAATTGTTAGTCAACCACACCTTTTTAAAACAAACTATCAAGATACTCTAGCAACTTCTGTGAGTGTAGGCTTAATTAACATGAATGGCTGCTCTAACGAGATGCCACAGAGATTTGACATACGGTGGAAGGTTAAGATAGAGAAGCTTGCTCTTTTAACAGTAACAAATACATTTAGCGCCATTTTGAATCTAGCCACACCCATCACGTGGTACTGCGCATGCGCATTAGAAAATTTAAATTAATTTTAATTTTCCAAAAATTGGAGTCGGTTGGATTCATAAACCAAGTAATTTTATTGGAACTGCCTGAGTTAAAAAATTAATAGTTGTGGCATAGTGTTATGCACAAATATGGTCTTCCAAGTGTAAAAGAGATGAACTGCAGTAGACATCACTACACAGCATTGACAGGAAGAAATTGCTGCATAAATTACCAGCAAAGTTTACAGAAATTTTTAATGAGCAATTGGGAAGAAAACTAATGAAACACTGGGTTGTTTGTATATTACAATTCCAATTGTTACATTTGCGTTACAGGATTTCAAAGATATCTATCAGCTCATTGGCACACCCAATCTAACTGAGGAAGAAATACATGAAGTGCAAGGGAAAGTAAATTAACTAGCATCAATAAAAATAATTAATACAATAAATTTATGCAATAGGCAATACAGTGGATTAGGGACTTTATCACCTTCCCATACAATGGCTACAGCAAGTCCAATGTGATGCCATACATGCATGTATTGGCCTTTCATGTACCTTCTTCGATGAGACACCTCAAGGGCACAAAAAAAATTGCCAGTCAAGGTAGTCATACCACCATTTTTATCAGGGAACCTTTCATTTTCATTGTAGGAGAAGAATAACAACACAGCTAGAAAGCATTACTTCTCCAGTAACCACTGTGATGCCCCCAGAGACATCATCTGACATCGAATAGAGAGAGCTACATGACAGCAAGAGAAAGAAGTGAAAGTACAACAAGCATGATTTAACTTACTGGAAAGAAGGCATAATAGAAAAGGGAAGGAAATTGGCTTTACCTTGCATGCTAGCCGATGAAGATAGATCGACAGAGCAAGACAAATACTGTCTTCACTGTGATAAGTTCAGTTTTTTATAACTATTAGTACACACATCCACACACACAGTTATCTCGTGTATCATACTAACATAAAAGTTATTCAGTTCACTCTGTATAATGTTTCACTAAGCCAACTGTCAGGGTCTCAGTGAAACTTCTGTTACTATATGACTTGTCAGAATTGAATGACTTTATATGCAAGACAACATGGCTGTACATGTAGATCGGAAAAAAAACTTAGCAGCCTTCACTATGTTTGTTATAATGACTAAAAAAATCATTCTCAAAATGTCATTGAGAAATCACTCCTGTAATAGAGCTTGCCTGGTTTAGATTTAACAGACCGTACCATATCTTACAAAAAAAATTGAATAAGTGACAATGAAAAGTGATGGATAGTTTAAATGACCAGAATTTAGACTATTCTGCAAATCTGATCTTAGGCTACTTATGTCATCTAATAGTACTCCGAAGCTTGGTTCTGGTTCATGATATAACCTACAAATAAAACAAGAAAACTGTTGACCGGTCCCAGTTCTCAGTTCAGTGTATCTTATAGCAAGAGACATAATAAGATGGTACCGATAATGATTCTTCTTTAGAGTATCCCTTCCACAGAACCAAGTACCATGTATGACCCTGTATGACAGTACAATCACTAACAATATACTAGCCTACAAAGTACCTACCTCCTTAATTCTTTTCTCAACCAACCTCTCCACCTCATAAACACTATCTTGAACACCATTACTTGTCACAAATCCTACATCATCCACTATTTTTTCATTTTCATGAAACTCCTTGTAGAATCCAGGAGTTTTATTTTGTTTACATTAATGCGCCATTGTTTGTTACTGTGACAACACTTAATTATTGATAATCAGTATAATTACAATAATTAATTGAACTATGAATATCATTATTTTTTAAGTCTGGTCCGTACAGCACTGTAGATTTCTGGACATCGTGTTATTAGGCCTATAAAAACTGCTTAAAAAGCCTAAACAACAACCAAAGAGCATACAGGAGAAATAGTGTCATGAAACAAAAAGAAATAAAAGTGGTTCCTAAGATAATGGTGACTTGATAGAAAAGGAAAATGTTCAGCCTGCCTGTTCACCAAAAGATCCACCATCTTACTCCAGTTGAGAGATGCGCGTTAATTAGAAGGTTCAACGCACAAGGTCCATTGGGCGTGGTACTCATCATTGCAACAATGTTCTGATTCATTTCCTTAGGTTATTTTAGTTAAAACTCAATGAATAAATTATCTTGAAAATGAAGAATACTATGAAAGGAGCAACAAATCAAAAGTGAGTTGTATATTAACGTCATTATAAAAGCAGCCTCAAATGACAGGAACAGTGTCATCAGTCACTCATGGTATATACCACAACATGAAACTAGAAAAACAACAGATGAAAAGTGTGTCAAACACTTAAAGTCATCTCAAAATTCAGCCTCAAACGAGGTTAATTAGTTTCTCTTTACATAAACTGTCATGTATTTGAAAAAAAAAACAATTGGTGAAAAAAGTCTAAAGTACATTAAGCATCATAACAAACTTCAAATGATAAAAAATCTGCCAACAAACTATGAAAATGTGGAATGAAACATGAAACGTGGAAAAAGCCTCAAATTATTAAACCCAGTCACTTGAGGTAGAAACTACATCATAAAATTTAGAAACAAATAGAAGTCAAAATGCATAAAACATTTAAAAACAACTTAAATGTAAGATCGCTCACTTTTGGTGCACATCATACTGTGAAACAAATGAAAATGAGAATTTAAGTTGACACATCATTAATTTTTAAAACTAATTGCAAATGATCAGAACTCAGACGGATCAGTTACTCCTGGTACTATAATAGTGAGAAAGAAAACAAATAGTGGAAATTTTGTGGTACCAAAAACATTTTAAAAAGTTTGTCAAATGATTCGAACACGGACTGACTGATGATATACATAAATACAATCTTTAAACTTAATTGTAAGAAATAGTGGGAAGTCGAAGGTACATGACATTATAGAACAAAGCCCAAATGATAGAATGATGAGTTACATCAGGTATGTCAGAATACATAAATTATCATGTTAAAACCTACCTCAAATGATAAGAACTCAGTCTGTTTAGTCACTTTTGGTATAACCTATGGTATGAAACTGAGAAAACAAGAAGCAGAGTGAAAAGTCAGTAGTTCATAAACATCATTGCAACACCAAAGTCAAATAATAAGAATTTAGTCTGATCAGTTTCTTCTGAAACTGTAATTGATGCTATGCAACTGAGAAAGAAGAAACATTGAAAAAAGCCAGTAGTACGTAAAACATTATTGTTAGACCGCAATCAACTGTACCAAGAAACTGTGAAATGATGAATTAAATACATGTAAGTGGTACATGAGACATCAATTTAAGACAACCACATAATATGAACATGTAGTCATGTCAGTCAGGACTGGTACATACTATACTATGAAATTGAGAAAAAAATAGTTAAAAGTCAGTGAAAATGGAGTATCCTTAAGAAGTAACATCACATAATAAGAATTCAGTCAGATTAGTCTCCAAGTTGAACCATACTATAAACCTAAGAAAGAATTAGTGATAAGTAGAACATGAAACATTTCAATAAACAACCTCTAATATAAAATTATAACGAATTGTATGTTATGAATCACTCCAGGTATAAACTATACTATAAAACTGAGAAAACAAGAAATAGTGAGAAGCAAAACAAAACATTTCAATCACTTACCACAAAGAATTTAACTCTGTCCAATCAGTTACTTGTGGTGTATACTATGAGAAGCAACAGATCAAAAATGAGTAGCATATAACACATCATAAAACCAACCTCAAATCATAAGAATTAAGTCTAACCAGCCACTTACAGCATACATGTTATGAAACTGAAAACAGAAGAAACAGATAAAAAGTAAGTCAAACACTAAACATCGTTTCAAAAACTGACCTCAAATAAGTTTGATTCATGACTCTTGGTATAAACTCTACCTAAGAAACAAATGATTCATGACTCTTGGTATAAACTCTACCTAAGAAACAAATAAGTCAAAACTAAGAATTACACGAAGCATCATATTGAAACTAACTTCAAATGATAAAAACCCAGTGTGTTGAGTTACTTTAGATATACAAGACACTATGAAAATGGAAAAAGACAAATGGAGAGACATGGAACATTACTTTTAAAAAACAACTGCCAATGATGAAACTCAGTCCGTTCAGGTATAAAGTACATTATGAAACTTAAAAGTAGAAAGAAACAAATAGCTAGAAGTCTAAAGTACATGGAATATTATTTTACAATAAAGTTTGATTACTCACTTCAGGTGTAAACATACTATAAAACAGAAATAAAGAAACAAGTGAAAGAAGTTAGTTATTCATGAAACATCATTTTAAAACTTCAAATGATAAAAACTGAGTTTGATCAGTCCTTGTATTAACTATGCTATGAATTGAGGAGAAAAACAAATAGTGACAAATTAGTAGTACATGAAACAATTTAAAAGCCAACGTTGAATGACAAGAACTGTCTGATCTCTAAATTATGGTATAAGTACACAAAGCATAGAACAAAGCCCAAATGAAAGAATTATTAGGAAAATGAAGAATTTTATGGAAAAAATCTAAAATGACTTGAAGAATTTTGTCACTTAAGGTTTTTAAAAGAACTACAGCATGACTCTGTCGAAAGAAGCAACGAAGAGAAAAAAAAGTACAGGAAATCATCTTAAAACCTACTTCAAGTGATAAGAACCCAGATGGTCAGTCCTAGTTTAAACTACACACACAGTGAACAAAAAACCAATTTGAGAATGTAGAACATGAGCTACAATAGTGTAGAAAATTCTCCTGGCCCAAAAATTTTGTGGATCTGTTTAAAAATCAATTTCGTGGCTTTACTTTTTGTTGTCTTTCAACTTATTGGCCATCTTGAATGGTATTGAATCAATTTTCACAGATTTTAATTGATCGTGAAAAAATGCAATATTTACAAAATTTTTTCATCAAAATTTTAAACTATACTCTAATTTAAATTCGAAACTGAAATGATAAGAACTTAGTCTCATCTGTTATTACTGGTAATTTGAATTATACTTTAAAATTGAGAAAAGAAATGGGTGAGTAGTAGTTCATAACACATTATTTTGCAACTTTCAGTAATAATAACTCTGTCTGATCAGTCAATTCTGGTAAAAACTATGCTGTGAAAGTGAGGAAAAAAGAGTAAAGTACTGAGAAATTAGTAATGCGTGGAACGTCACAAATTAATCAAAATTGATAAGGACTGTATGATCACTCCGGTAGTGCTAAGGTATGAACCGGGGGGAAAACTAACCGAAAGAAGTTAGTACTAAAACGTGACAAATCATTTTAAAAACCAACCTCAGATGATAAGAACTCTGTCGCATAAGTCACTTTAGGTATTTTGAAGATACTATGTAATTGAAAGGAAACAAATAGTGCAAGGTCAGTGTACATGTTACATCATTTAAAAGCCAAAATCACTTAATGACAATGCAGTGTGATCAATCTCTAGCAATAAACTATAAAATGAAACTTAGAAAAGAAGTAGTGAGCAGTAAGTAAAGCATCATTTGTGACCATAATTGACAAATGGTACCTTGTGGCGAATTTTATAATAAAAAATATCAACCTGTGAGTGCTGTTAGATTTGTTTCTAAATGTGACAGTTACTGTTTGCATTGCATACTCTAAACTAATTTTATAATAAATTAAGCTCTGGAAGTTAGATTTCTTAGGCTATCAGAGTAATTTTCCTATTCGCCATAACGTACCTTTTGTCAATTATAATAAGATTTTAAAACCCACATCAATGATAAGAACTTGGTCTGAAAAGTCACTCCTGGTATAAACTACATCATAAAACTGAGAAAAGAAATGAATATTAAGAAGTAAAAAATCATTTCAAAACCGACTTGAAATAATGAGCACTCAGTCTGATCTGTCACTTATCGTATTTTCAACTATACTATGAGTCAGCAGTACATAGAGTATCATTTTTAAGACCTAACTCAAATGGCAAAAACTCGGTCTGATCAGTCACTCATGGTATAAACTGTACCATGAAACTATAAGGTAGAAGCAAATAGAGTATTATAAGTAGTACATAAAACATGTAAGTAATGAACTGCAAAATATGAGAATGCAGTCATGTCAGGCATTACTAGTACAAACTAGACTGTGAAACTGAGATGTTCAGAAACAAAAAGAAGTCTGTATAAACAAAACTGTTAAAACTTACACCAGATGATAAAAACTCAATCAGATCACTCATTCCTGGTCTAAACCATGCTAAAGACCTAAAAAAGCAAATAATGAGTGGAACATTAAACATTTCAGTAACAAATCTTAAAATGACAAAATTAATACAAATTAGATCTCATCAGTTACTCCTGGTACAAACTATAGCTTGAAACTGAGTGAAGAAAAAGATTGAGAGGTAAGTGGAACATCTAATGACTAGAACTCGGTCGAATAACTGACTCCTGGTATTTACAATAAATAGAAGCAACAGATCCAAAATGAGAGCAAGCATCTTTGTAAGACAAATTTCAAATGATAGGAACTCGGTGTAAACAGTCACTCATAGTATACAACATATGAAACTGAGAAATGAAGAAACAGAAAAAAGTAAGTCTAGCATTAAACATAATTTCTAGAACTATTATGAAATTAATTTTGTCTGAGACTCCTAGTATAAAGGGTACCATGAATTCAAAGAAGAAACAAGTAAAGATAAGTCAAAAGTAAATTAAGACTTATATTAAAATGGACATAAATGATGAAAACCCACCCAGTCTGATGAGTTACTTTATGTATACACCTCAAATGAAAATGGGGAAATAAGAAACATGAGTGAAGTGGAACTTAAAAAATATTTAAAGAACAACCTAAGAGAATAAAACTAAATCAACCCAGGTATGAACTAAAACTACATGAAATTTATAAGCAAAAGAAACAAATATAAGTCACAAAGTACAAGAAATATTTTAAAACCAACCATAAATGATCAGAACACAATTTGATCTGTCACTTCTGGATACACCTTACTCTGAAACTAAGAAATGGATATATAGTAAGAAGTTAGTAGTACAGGAAATTGTTTAAAAACAAACGTCAAACATTAACAACTGTGTGATCAGTCGCTCCTGGTATACACCAAAGTATAAAACTGAGAAATGAAGAAACAAATGATAAAAAATTAGTGGTACTTTTCGCATCATGTAAGACCCAGTGTCAAATAATAATTGTCTTATAACTCACTCCTATCATAAATTCTACCATAAAACTGAATAACAGTAGCAATGAGAAATCGAAAGTACATTCAACATCAATCTAAAACAAAGCCCAAATGATGAAACGATTAGTCGCATCAGGTACCTTAGAGTGACGTTTAATTGCAGGTGCTAAATTTTACAATTTTAGCTTAAGGTAAATTTTCCTGTTATTAAAGATTGCGATTAAGTAATTATTACTACTAGTTATATCATCATAAACTCACTATCAATAATTGCGCATAATAATAATTGCAATTTTTAACCCAAACGCAAAATTTGCAATTAATAGTACACGGATTTAAAAGTAACCTTAAGGTGTATTCAAGATATGAAACTGGCAGAAGAAAGATATGTGAAGTGAGAGGAAAACAAAACATTCTTAAAAGCAACCTTAAATTACTTTAAGCATTCCGTCAAACCAGGTATAATCTACACTGACTCAGAGGAAAATGAAACAAATGGAAGAAGTACATAAATTGTCATTTTAAAACATACCTGAAATGGTAAGAACTGTCTCATCAGTTAGTTCTAGTACAAACTACACAATGAAACAGAAATTAAGTAAGCAATGGGAATTGAGTAGAACATGAGCTTTTGTTTTTAATTCCAACGTTAAATGTTAAGTCAGTCTGATCAGTCACTTCAGGTACTTTAAATTATACTTTATAGTTGAGAAAAGAAGAAAAGTATAGTCAGTTTCAGTTGAGTTTGACAACTGACCCACTCTTATAATTTCTCTATTATTTATGCTAGAAACTTGGAACTTGTTATAGTTGCAAAACGGGTTTTTCTAAAAGTCTGTATCAATTTTCGAGACTAGGTACTCTGGAAGGTTCTGAAAAGGTTCTTTCGGTCAACATAAAGGGAGCAGCCATGTTTCATGACATGAAGCTTTGTGAATATCATTTGCATCTCATGAAATATTTCAATAATCATGTTTTTATTATTTAAAAATCAAGTAAAGCAAAAGGAGCACATCAGGCCAAAATATAATTGAACAAGACTTTGCACTCCAGAAGAAAGTCTCACTCAGTCTGCTGTACCTCTTTAAGCCTGTTATTTGTCTTAAAAACTGCCGCTCAGAAACTCCATTAAAATTTTGCATACCTTGATTCTTCAGGTAATAGCAAGCACAAAGATCCTTTATGTCAATTGTAGGGCTAACAGTGACCTAAATAAGGTAATAAACAAGTTACAAGAAGAAAGGAGCATCATAAAATTTTTAGTAATTTTATTTGCTGTGGATGGGGCTACACGTGACGTTTTGATGATAAAAACATCCTGTCAAACTCAACTGAATTTGATGATAGTGAGTAGTATTCCGAACACATTTTCAAACTAACCTCAAATAGTAACTGTGATCAGTCATTTCTGGTAAATCTATACAGTGAAAGTGAGAAAAGAAGACCAAAATTACTGAGAAAATAGTAGGGCACAAAACATCACTTACAAACAAGCCACAAATGATGACAACTGTACAATCCCTCCTGGTAACATAGACTAAAGAAATTGAAGAAAAAGAGCAAATAGTGAACCATTAGCAGAACATGATGCATGATTTCAAACACCAAAATCAAATGGTAAGAACTCAGTCGGATTAATGTCTTTAGGTACTATAAAAGTGAATAGAAATAGAGCAAAGTCATTAGTACATATTACATGATTTTAAAACCAAACTCACTTTATAAAAATGAAGTCTGATCAATTACTCATGCAATGAACCATTGTATGAAACTAACATAAGTAGTTAAATGTGAGCAGTACTTAAAACATTTTAAAACCAACAGAAATAATGAGAACTCGGTCTTAAAAGTCACTCCTGGTATTATGCAACTCACAAAAAACAAATAGTAGGAAGTGGAACATTGTTAAAACCAACATGAAGTACTAAGGACTCAGTCAGATCCGTCACTTTTCGTATACCACGAAACTAAAAGTCAGTAGCATGTGAAGCATCATTATGAAAAGAAACTAAAACAATAAAACCTAGTCTGATCAGTCATAAAACATTCAAAAACTACAATCAAAATGATAAGAATTGAGTCTGATCAGTCACTCATAGTATGAACTATGCTATGAAACTAAAAAAGACAAATAGAGACAAGTTATAAGTGCATAAAATATATTAAACGACTGCAAATTATGAGAACATAGTCAGGTCGGGACTACTGGTGTAAATTATACTATGAAACTGAGAAAGTAAAAACTAAAAAGTTAAAAGTCTAACATTTCGTCATAAAAAATCAGTCTAACTATACTATGGACCTAATAGGAAGCAAATAGTAAATAGTATAAAATGAAACATTTCAGAAAGCAAACTTAGCCATGAAATTAATTAGATCTCATCAGTCACTCCTGATATAACTATAGTATGAAACTGAGAAAAGAAACAGTGAGAGGTAAAACATCTAATAATAAAAACTGTCAAGTCAGTCATTCCTGGTATGTACCATAAATAGATGCAACAGATTCAAAGTGAGTGCAAGCATGTTGATAAAACAAACCTTAAAAGATAGAAACTCAGTGTGATCAGTCACTCATCGCTTACAACATATAATGAAACTTCAAAACTAACTTAAGATAAGTTTGAGATCAGTGACTCCTGGTATAAATTGTGCCATAAAGAAACTTGTACATAAAAGTCAATTGTACATTATTATGTATCATTTTAAAACCGACCTATAATGTTGAAAAGTCAGTGTGATGAGTCACTTTAGGCATACAACACACATAAACGTTGGAAAAAGACATGTGAAGTGAAACATAAAACAATATTTAAAGAACCTAAAAGAATAAAACTTAATCAATGCAGGTAATTTAGAAAAAGAAAGTCTAAAGTACATAAAATAATTTAAAACCAACCTTAAATGATCAGAACTGAGTTCATTAGTCAATTCTGATATACACCTTACTATAAAACTAGGAAAGAAAGAAATAAATAGAGAAGTTAGCAGTACATAAAAAACTTTAAATGCAACTTCAAACAGTAAGAACTCACCTTGATCAGTCACTACTGGTATACACCAGTTAAAAAATAAAGAAACGAATAGTGAGAAATTTGCACATTCAAAATCTTTGCAAGATCATTGTCAAAAAATAGCTGTCTCATCACTGACTCCTGGTATAAACTCTACCATAAAAAAGAAGAAAGAAGTAGAAATAATGAAAAGTTAAAAGTACACAAAATATTTATTTAAAACGAAGCACAAATGATAACATGATCAGTTGCATCAGGTATACACCATATCAAAGTGGGAAAAGGAAGAAAATGTAAATGAGAGGAAAATAAACATTTCTAAAACAACCTCAAACGACTTAAGCAATTGGTCAATCTAGGTATAAACCACACTATGAACTACAAGGAAAAAGGAAACAAATTGAAGTCAAAGAATATAAAGTATTGTTGAAACTACCTAGAAAAATAACAATCCTGATCTTTCAATCCTTGTATAAACTACACCAGGAAGCTCAGAAAAGAAGAAAGGAATAAAAATTGAGACCAATTTTGTTTCAAATAGCAACCTACATGATTGAACTCAGTGAGATTGTCACTTCTGGTAATTTAAAGTATACCTTTAAAACTGAATAAAGAGGAACAAATAGCAATAAGATGGTGGCTCATAACATTAATTTAAAACTAACTTTAAATGATTTGAATTGAGTGCTACCTGGTATAAACTATAATATGAAAGTAAAAAAAGTAGAAACAAATAGTATGTCGTATTACATGAAACATTTAAAAACAAGCCACAAATGATTTGAGCTGTCTATTCAGTCACTCCTTTTAAAATGGTAGAAAGTAAGAAAGAAACAGAAACAAACAGAAGTTAGTAGAACATGAAACATCACTAATAACCAACCAAAAAGGATAGAAGTGAGACTGTAAGTCACTTCTTGTATTTCAAACTATACTATAAAACGGAGAAAAACAAAGTACAAATTAGTATTTTATGTAACAAATTTAAAACCAACCACAAATGATAAGAGCTGTCTGATCAGTTAAAACGTAACTGAAATGTAAGATTGCTCACTTTTTGTGAACATTATGAAACTAATAAAAAGAGAATTAGTGAGAAATTACCAGTTGACACAATATTTTAAAAATAATTGCAACTGATCGGAACTAAGACGGATCAGATAATCCCGGTACTATAAAAGTAAGAAAAGAAACAAATAGGGGAAATTTTGTAGTACCAGAAACATTTTTTTAAAAGTTAATCAAATTAGAATAATCTGATCACAGACTGACTGATGACATACCCAAACAGTATCTTGAAACTGAAACAGTAAGTAATAGTGAGAAGTCGAAAGTACATCACATTTTATATAACGAAGCCCAAATGATAGAATGATTAGTCATATCAGGTGTCAAAATACATAACTTATTATGTTAAAACCTACCCCAAACGATAAAAACTCTGTTTAGTCACTCTTGGTATAAACTATGGTATAAACTGAGAAAAAAAGAAGCAAAGAGTGAACAGTCAGCATTTCATTAAACATCATTGCAAAACCAGTCAAATAATAAGAATTAAGTCTAACCAGTTTCTTCTGGTATTCTAATTGATAAACATTTTGAAGAAAGCCAGTAGTACATGAAACATCTTTAGACCAATTTTAAACTACGTGAACTCAATCTGTTCAGTCAGCCACTCATGGAGTAAACTGTACCAAGAAACTGTGAAACCATGAATCAAATACATGTAAGTAGTACATGAGACATCAATTTGAAACAACCACATAATATGAACATGTCAGGTCAGCCAGAACTGGTATATACTATACTATGAAATTGAGAAAAAAATAGTTAAAAGTAGGTAAAAATGAAAAATCTTTAAAAGGTAACGTTGTGCACATAATGACAAATCAGTCAGATCAGTCACTCCTAGTTTAAACCATGCTATAAACGAAAGAATTGGTGATAAGTAAAACATCAAACATTTCAATAACCAACCTCAAATGATAAATAGTAAAAAATTATATCTCATATATCACTGACTATACTATAAAACTGAAAAAGAAATAGAAGTAGTGAGAAGCAGAACAAAACATTTCAAAAACTTACCACATGATTAAAACTCCGTCCAATCAGTTACTTAAGGTGTACACTATGAGAAGCAACTGATAAAAGCGAGCAGCGACTAAAACATCATTATGAAACTAACCTCAAATGATAAGAATTCAGTCTAATCGACCACTTACAGTATACATGCAATGAAACTGAAAACAGAAGAAGCGAATGAAAAGTCAAAGACTAAACATCGTTTAAAAACTGACCTTAAATGAGTTTGATGACTCTAGGCATAAACTCTACCGAAGAAACAAATAAGTCAAAACTAAAAAATACACTAAGCATCATATCAAAACTAACTTTAAATGATAAAAAATCCAGTCTGATGAGTTACTTCAGATAAACAAGACAATATTTAAAAACAACTTCCAATGATGAAACTGAGTCATTTCAGGTATAAACTACATCATGAATCTTAAATGAAGAAACAAATAGTTAGAAGTCTAAAGTACATGAAATTATTTTACATTAATGTTTGATTACTCACTTCAGGTGTAAAAAAATACTATGAAAGAGAAAAAAAGAAACAATTAGAGAGAAGTTAATAATTCATGAAACGTAGTTTTAAAACTTCAAATGATAAAAACCGAGTTTGATCAGTCACTCATTGTATAAACCATACCATGAAGTCACAAGAAAACAAATAGTGAGAAATTAGTACTACATAAAACGATTTAAAACCAACGTCGAATGACAAAAACTGTCTGATCTCTGAATCATGGTATAAACTGTACCATGAAACTGAATAAGTAATAGTAAGAAGTCGAAAGTACACAAAAGATATATAAAACCCAAATATAACATTTATTAGGAAAATGAAGCATTTAAAAAAACAATCTTAAATGACGAATTTTGTAACTTAGGTAAAAACTAGAGCATTACTCTGAGGAAAGAAGCAACAAATGAAAGGGTGCAGTACAGAAAATCATCTTTGAAAATACTTTAAACGATAAGAACACAGACTTGTCTGTCCAAATATAAACTACACATACAATGAAACTGGGAAAAGAGAAAATCAAGATGAGAATTGAGAACATGAGCTACGATAGAGTAGAAAAGTTTTTGGGGCCCAAATATTTTGCCAATCTGTTCAAAAATCAATTTCGTGGCTTTAGTTTTTGTGGTCTTTCAACTTATTGGACATCTTGAATGATATTAGATCAAGCTTGCACTTTTTATTTTCCTTGATTTTGAAAAAATGCGATATCCACGAAAATTTGTGTAACAAAACTTTCCGCTATAAGCTAATTTAGATTCAAAACTCAAATAATAGGAACTCAGTATGATCAGATAATACTGGTAATTTGATTTATACTTTGAAATTGAGAAAAGAAATTGGTGAGTTGTAGTTCATAACACATTATTATGCAACTAACGTCCAATAATAACAGTCTGATCAGTCAAGTCTGGTAAAAAGTAAACTGTGAAAGTGAGAAAAGAAGAGCGAAGTACTGAGAAATTAGTGCATGAAATGTCACAAATTAATCAAAAATTATAAAAACAGTATCATCACTTACTTCCGGTATAGACTAATGTATGAAACTGAGAAAAACAAACAGTAAGAAGTTAGTAAAACGTAAAACATCATTTCAAAAATCCACCTCAGTTTGATAAAATCTCAGTCTGATAAGTCACTTCTGGTATTTTAAATATACCATGTAAGTGAAAAAAAGGAAACAAATAGTGCAAAGTCAGTAGTAAATGTTACATCATTTGAAAGATAAAAATCACTCAATAACAATTGAGTCTGATCAGTCTCTCTTGCAATAGACTATACTATGAAACTTAGAAAAGTCGTGAGAAGAGAGCAGTAAATAAAGCATGATTGTAAAACAAACATAAATAATAAAAATTTGGTCTGAAGTTACTCCTGGTATAAACTAAATAAAACTGAGGAAATAAATGAATAGTAAGAAGTAGAAAATCATTTCAAAACCAACTTGAAATAATAAGCACTCAGTCTGATCAGTCACTTCTCGTCTTTTCAACTATACAATGAAACTGAAAAAAGTAAGCCAGTAGTACATAAAGTATCATCTTAAAAAACTCAAATGATGAAAAAAACTTAGTCTTATCAGTAACTCATAGTATAAACTATACCATGAAACTAAAAGGTGCAAATAGAGTATTGTAAGTAGCACATGAAACATAATGTAAGTACACAACTGCAAAATGAGAATGTAGTCAGGGTAGGCACTACTATTATAAACTAGACTGTGAAACTGAGATGTTAAGAAACAAAAAGAAGTCTGTGTAAACGAAACATTACAAAAACTAAAACCACATAATAAAAACTCAGTCAGATTAGTCAATCCTGGTCTAAACCATGCTAAGGACCTAAAAAAAGCAAACAGTGAGTAGAACATTAAACATTTCAGTAACCAATCTTAAAACGACAAAATCAATAAGAATTTGATCTCACTAGTCACTCCTGCTATAAACTATAGTATGAAAATGAGTAATAAAAAGATTGTGAGAGGTAAGTAGAACATCTAATGACTAGCACTCACTCAAGTTATTCCTGGTATAAACCATAAATAGAAGCAGCAGATCCAAAGTGAGTGCAAGCATTTTTATAAAACAAATCTCCAATATAGGAACTCAGTGTGAGCAGTCACTCATAGTATCAACATATGAAACTGAGAAATTGGATAGTTTGAAAAACTTATGAAAATAAGTTTAATCAGAGACTCCTAGTATAAAGTGTACTAGTAATGAATGCAAAAAAGAAACAAATAGAGAAATGTCAAAAGTACATTAAGAATTACATTAAACCTACATAAACTGATGAAAACCCAATCTGATGAGTCACTTTAGTATACACCACACATGAAAATGGGAAAAAAAGAAACAGTAGAACAGAAAATTTTTTAAGGAACAACCTAAAATAAAACTTAGTAAACCCAGGTGTGAACTAAAACTACATGAAATTTATAAACAAAGAGACAAATAGAAGTCAATAAGTAGAGAAACCTACCTTAAATGATCAGAACTCAGTTTCATCAGGAACTTCTGGATACACCTTACTATGAAACTAAGTAAAGGATATAGTGAGAAGTTAGTAGTACAGGAAATTGTTTAAAAACCAACATCAAACAATAAGAACTGTCTGATCAGTCGTTCTTGGTATATACCACAGTATGAAACAGAAATGAAACACAAATAGTAAGAAATTAGTAGTACTTTTAGCATCATGTAACACCAGGGTCAAATAATAACTGTCTTATAACTGAGTTCTATTATAAACTTTATTGTAAAATTGAATAAGTAGTAATTAGTGAGAAGTCAGAAGTACGGCAAACATCAATTTAAAATAAAGAGCAAATGATGAACACCACATCAAACTTTTTAGAAGAAAGAAATGTGAAGTGAGACGAATAAAAACATTCCTAGAAGCAACCTTAAATGACTTTAAGCATTCCCTTAATCCAGATATAAACTACACTATGACTTGGAGGAATGAAGAAACAAATAGTTGTAACAAGTACATAAATCTTCATTTTAAAACTTACCTCAAATGGTAAGACTCTGTCTGATTAGTTAGTTCTAGTACAAACTACACAATGAAACTGAGAAATTAAGTAACCAATGACAAATGAGTAGAACATGAGCTATTGTTTTAAATTCCAATGTCAAGTGATCAGAAAACAGTCTGATCTCAGTCACTTCTGGTGCTTTTAAAGTATACTTTATACTTGAGAAAAAAAGAAAAAGTAGTGAGTAGTATTCCGGACCACATTATTTTGAAACTAACCTCAAATAACAACTAAGTAGACTGATCAGTCACTTTCGGTAAAAGCTATACCGTGAAAGAGAGGTAAAATGAGCAAAAATACTGAGAAAATAGTGGTGTATAAAACGTCACCTACAAACAAGCCACAAATGATAAGAACTGTGATCAGTTGTGGTTACATAGACTAAAGTAAGAATTGAGGACAAAAGAACTAAACGTGAAACATCATTTCAAAAACCAAACTCAATTGGTAAGAACTCAGCCTGATTAGTGTCTTGATGCTACAAAAGTGAAAAAATAGGGCAAAGTAAGTAGTTTTAAACCTGATCAGTTACTCATGCAATTAACGGTTGTATATAACTGACAAAAGTAGTTAGATGTGAGCAGTCAACAAAACATTTTGAAACCAGAAGAAATAATAAGAACTCGGTCTTAAAGTCACTCCTGGTATTATGAAACTCACAAAACAAACAGATGGTAGGAAGTGAAACATCGTTAAAAAGCCAACATGAAATAATAGGGACTCAGTCCGATCCGTCACTTTTTGAAATTCAAACTATACCACGAAACTGAAAAAAAGTCAGTAGTACATGAAGCATCATTATAAAAAACTGAAACAATATAACCCAGTCTGATCAGTCATAAAACATTGAAGAAATTAGTATCAAAATAATAAAAACTGAGTCTGATCAGTTACTCATAGTATGAATTATACTATGAAACTAACAAAGGCAAATAGAGAAGTTATAAGTACATGAAACATTTTTAAAACAACTGTAGTCAGGTCGGGCACTACTGGTGTAAACTACACTATGAAACTGAGAAAGTAAAACCTAAAAAGTTAAAAGTCTAACATTATGTCATAAGAAATCAGTCAGATCAATCACTCCAGGTCTAAATTATTCTAAGGACTTAAGAGGAAGCAAATAGTGAATAATATAACATGAAACATTTCATAAAGCAACCTTAAGCCATGAAATTAATCATTAGATATCATCAGTCACTCCTGTCATAACTATAGTACGAAACAGAGAAAAGAAACAGGTAGTGAGAGGTAAGTAGAACATCTAATGATAAGAACTCGGTCAAATCAGTCACTCCTGGTATATAATATAAATAGAAGGAACAGATCCAAAGTGAGTGCAAGCATGTTCATAAAACCAACCTTAAAAGATAACAACTCAGTGTTGTCAGTCACTCATAGCATTCAACATAATATGAAAACTAAAAAATTGAAACAGATGAAAAGTAAAGCATTAAACGTAACTTCAAAAACGAACTGAAGATAAGTTTGATTAGTGACTCCTTAAATTCAAAGAAACAAGTAGAGTCAATTATACATTAAGTATCATTTTAAAACCGACCTATAATGATGAAAAGTCAGTCTGATCAGTCACTTTAGGCATACAACACACATGAAAGTTGGACAAGAGACATTTGTGAAGTGAAACATAAAACAATATTTAAAGAACCTAAAGAATAAAACTTAATCAATGCAGGTAATTTAGAACAAAAGTCTTAAGTCAAAAAGTACATAAAATATTTTTAAACCAACCTTAAATAATCACAACTAAGTTCATTAGTCAGTTCTGGAATACACACCTTACTATGAAACTAGGAAAAGAAGTAATACATAGTGAGAAGGTAGCACTACATGAAAAATCACTTTAAATGCAAATTCAAACAATAAGAACTCACTTTGATCAGACACTACTGGTATACACCACAGTTAAAAAATAAAGAAACGAATAGTGAGAAATTAGTAGTACATAAAATATCAAAAATGGCTGTCTCATCCCTGACTCCTGGTATTAACTCTACCATAAAAATAAAAAAAGAACTAGAAAATAATGAGAAGTTGAAAGTACATGAGATGTCTATTTAAAACGAAGCACACACGACAATATGATTAGTTGTATCAGGTATACACCATATTAAAGTGGGAAAAGGAAAAAATGTAAAATGAGAGCAAAAAAACATTTCTAAAACAACCTCAAACGACTTTAAGCAATTGGTTAATCTAGGTATAAACCACACTATGACTAAAAGGAAAAAAGAAACAAATTGAAGTCACAGAATATAATATTGTTAAACCTACATAAAAAAGATAACAAAAAATTCCTGATCAGTCAGTCCTTGTATAAACTACACTAGGAAGCTCAGAAAAGAAGGAAAGAATAAAAATTGAGTAGAACAAAAACATTCTTTGAAATTGCAACCTTACATGATATGAACTCAGTAAGATTGTCACTTCTGGTAATTTAAAGTATACTTCAAAAATTAAATAAAGAGGAAACAAATAGTGATAAGTTGTTGGCTCATAACACATCAATTTCAAACTAACTTTAAATGATATGAATTGAGTGTGACCTGGTATAAATTATACTATGAAAATAAAGAAGAAACCAATAGTAAGTCGTATTACATGAAACATTTCAAAACCAGCCACAAATGATTAGAGCCGTCTATTCAGTCACTCCTGTTAAAATGGTAGAAACTAAGAAAGGAAGAAACAAATAGAAGTTAGTAGAACATGAAACATCACTTTAATAACCAACTTGAAATGATAAAACGTGAGACTGTGAAGTCACTTGCTGTATTTCAAACTATACTATAAAATGGAGAAAAACAAAGTGCGAATTCAGTATTGCATGTAACAAATTTAAAACCAACCACAAATGATAAGAACTGTCTGATCAGTAACTTTTGGTAAATTAACTATACAAAAAAGAATGAGCAAATAGTGAGTAGAACATGAAGGGTCATTTCAAAAAACAACCTCAAATGATAATAAATCAGTGTGATCATAACTTTTGGTATTTTAAAATATAATATAAACAGCAATAAGGAAAAAAAGTACAGTCCGTAGTAAATAAAACTTGTAAATAACAAATGTGACTGATAAAAACTGAGTCCAATCAATCATTTCTAGTATAAACTATACCTTGAAACTGAGAAAAGAAGAAACAAATAGTGAGAAGTAGTATGACAAACGTTTTAAAACAACTTTAGAGA
>NW_003546383.1:56736-69185 GCF_000090795.2 Amphimedon queenslandica | reverse complement strand
AACTACACAATGAAACCGAGAAAAGAAGACAGAAATTAAAAGTGAGTCTAACATTAAACACTATTTCAAAAAATAATCTCAAATGAAAAGAACTCAATTTCATCAGTCACTCCTGCTATAAACTGTACCATGAAACTTAAAAAAGTAACAAATTGTAAGAAGTTGAAAGTACACTAAACGTTATTCTAAAACAGCTTTCAAATGCTCTATTAATTAATCAGATTAGGTATACACCATTTGAAACTAGAAAAAAATTTTAAATGTGAAGTGAAAGGAAAATGAAACATTTCCAAACCAATCTCCCATGATAAGAACTTAGTCTGAATTCAGTAACTTCTGGTATTCTAAAGCATTTCATAAAACTGAGAAAGAAAGAACAAGTAAAGAAGTGAGTTGAATGTGAAATAGCACTTAAAATCTAGACTCAAACGATAAGAGCTCTGTCTGATCAGTCACTTCTGGTATATTATCCCTTTTCCTAACACAACGAAATTCATTAAAAATTAGACTTTTGGACAAAGTTTTGAATTATTCATGTTGCCATGAAAAGTACTCACTCAAATCAGGTGCATTTTTGGACGCCACACCTCTTGACCAAGCCCAATCAGCCATTTTAATTAATTTTCATGGAGTATCTTTGAGGTATAAATTATACTAAAAAACTGAGAAAAAGGAAACAAGTGTAAATTAAGTCAAACATAAAATGTCATTCTAGAAACAAACCTCGCATGATAAAAACTTAGTATGATCAGTCAATGTCAGTATGATCAGTATCAACTGAACCACAAAACTGAAAAAAGAATTTAACAAATACTGTAAAGTCAAATGTATACGAAACATTTTCAAAAAGGTCAACTGATAACATAATCAGTCACTTCAGTACACATCATACATTGAATCTAAAAAAGGAAACAACTGGTAAAGAGTATGTAGTACATGTAACATCTTTTTAAAAGGAAATTCACATGATAAGAATTTAGCCTAATCAGTCACTCATGGTATAAAATGTACAATACAACAGTGAAAAAAGAAGCAAATAGCAACTGGAGTTCATGAAACCTTATTTTAGAAACACAAACTATGTGAATGTAGTCCAATAGGCACTCAAGGTATATTTATAGTGTAAATCTCAGAAAAGAAAACCAGAAGTGAAAAGTAAGAATATGAAATATCATATTCAAACCACCAGAAATGATTAAATATAAGTTGGATCAGTCACTCATTGCATAAACTAGAACAGGGAGAGTCTACTAGAAGATTTTTGTAGCCAGTAATTTTAGTAGATTTCACGCTTTTACACAATCCACAAATATGAATATTATCAAAAATTGATTTATTTAATACAGTTCAAGATCGCCAAAAAGTAAAAAAAAACCACAGAAATTAAAGCCATGAAATTGATTTTTGAACAAATCTGCAAAAATTTTTGGGCGAGAAAATTTTCAGCTATACGGTAGTGAAAGTCAGTTGTAGATAAAAATTTTTAAAACAAAATTCAATATACCATACTATTATAAAACTGAAGAAAGGTAAGAATTAGTACATGAAACATTATTGCAAAAGCAACCCATATCAATAAAAACTCAGTCAGATGAGTCACTTCAGGCATTTTAAACTATACAATGAAACTAAAAAAAGAAGTAAGAAATAGTGAAAAGTACATAGAAAATTTAACATTAAAAACTAACGTCAAAAGATAAGAACTCAGTCTGATCAGTTGCTTTTTGCTATTTTAATCTACACTATGATACTGAGATTGACTATTGGCCACCAGAAACCTCAAACAAGGAGGAAGTTTGGAATTTCGTGAAGGCCACTCCCAGAAATCATATTCGTAACAACAGGTGAGTGGTTGGTAACAACCCCAAGAGTACATGTTTAAGACCAACTGCATCAATGGTAGGAGCACAGCTGATCATATAGTCCAGCACCAACAGCGTGATGCCATGGCTGTGAGGAAAGTATATGAGCATGCTGCACCAACAGCGTGATGCCATGGCTGTGAGGAAAGTATATCAGCATGCTGCAACACCAGGTGTCTCACAGTATGTTAGAGCTACTGACTGGTCAAACGCTAAGGGTGGGAGCCACAAATGTGCTGGTGGCCATACCAATATATATAAACAAAGAGTGGCATGTCAACACTGCCAAATGGTCGGGCATACAATTATGCCTAACACAACTAACAGTGGCATGCCAGCACCGCCAATGGTCCAGTGACAACAGCGGGCATGCCATTAGTAACAAATGATCATGCCCTCAACCACAGGATGGGAACCATTAAGAGCTGGTCAAATGGAGAGCCAGCATAGGGTTGTGCCCCACATTGTAAAAATTGGCCATTTAGAGCAGCCCCCCCTAAGGGGGTCTGAATTAAGGCTCAGGAAAGTCACAGGCAGACTACACAAATATGAAGGACAGAGTGATACAAACAAATGTAAATGCAAGTGAGGCATAACCTTCAACTGAATGTAGAAAGGATATGCAATAGGAGAGGTGATGGGGAACATAATTACACAGAAAAGAACCAAAACTTGGCCACTAGAGCACTCAAATGAACACAAAAGACCCCTAAGATACACCACTCAAATGTCAAGAAGTGGCCCTGCCTTATCATTCACTGACTTTCAGTGCAAGCCTTTAAAAACTATTAAATAACTAGAAATCTCAAACAAGGGATGATGTTTTGGAATTTTGTCAGTGAAACTCCCCAAAAACTCATCAGTAACCACAGCCAAGGGATTGGTAACAACCCCAGCAGTATATGGACAAGACAAACTGCATCAATGGTAGGACACACAGCTGGTCATTACATGTCAGCACTACCAATTGGTCTAGCACATGCAGCGTCATGCCATGGCTGTGCTGAAAGCATTTGAGCATGCAGCATGTCACAGCCACCGAATGTTCCACAATTAACATTGGTAGCCACAAATGAGCAGGTGGGCATGCGGATATGCCCATCACAACCAACCGTGATATGTGAATGCCACGAAATGGTGCAACGCCAACAGTGGGCATGCCATTTTCATTTCCCTACCATGAGATGGCAATGCATTAAGAGCAGCTCAATTGGAAAGCAAGCTCTGGGTTTGTGCCCCACAATATAAGAAGGCAAGCATTCCCTCCTGGGGCCCCAAATTGAGGTTCAGGATGGTCACAGGTAGACTACACATATATCAATTAGTGAGTAATGGAAACAAACACAGCAATTCAACCGAGGCTCAAAACCCAACAAAGTCGAGAAAAGAGATGCAATGGGGAGGTGAAGCAAACAAAATTACACAGCCAAGAACTAAAACTTGGAACACGAAAACTCAAACGAACACGAGGATATACCACACAAAGACTCCCCCCACTTTTTCATTAACTGACTTTAGATGCATGCAGTGAATACTACTGAATGACAGTGGGCTTCTGGAAACTTCAGAATAAGAGGAATGAGGTTTGGAAGTTTACAAGGACCACTCACAAAAATGCAGTGGCAGCCACAACAGGGGTTGGGTAATTACCTCAGGAGTACATGAATAAGACAAGAGCAACAATGGCAACAGCACAAATGGTAATGACACATCAGCACTGCCAAATGGTCCAGCGCAAACAGCATATTACCATAGCTGTTTGGGAAGCATCTGAGCATGCTGCACCAGCAGGTGTCCCACTGCAAGTCAGAGCCAGAAACTGGTTCATTGCTAACAGCAGGAGGTATGAATGTGCAGTTATGCTTGTTCATCACAAACAACAGTGGTATTTCAACGCCTCAGAATGGTCCAGAGCTAACAGCGGGTAAGCCATGTGTAACCAATTGTCAAGCCCCTACCACAGGATGGGAACCCATTAAGAGCAGCTCAATTGGATAGCCAATTAGGGTTCAAGTTGTAAGAGGGTCAATTCAGAGTAGTCCACCCTATGTGGCACATACTGGCTGAGAATGGTTACTGCAGACAGCATAAATATTAGTAGGTGAGTGATGGGAAGCAACAAGGCTCACCATCATTTTGTGAATATAAAAAATTAATAGGTATGAAAGAATCAAATGCAAGACCTTAGCAATAAAACATAAGAAAAAAACAAGAGGATTAAGCCCAACATGACTTGAACAAAAACAACACAACCCATAAAAGAGCACAAAAGTGAATGGAAAGCCATTAGAGTCTGGGTCACCCCAATCAAGGTATTCCTTGAAGTAAGAATGTACCTAGTGAATGCTACCAATTTTCACCAGCCCAGAAGCTAGATGAGAGAATTTTTGAGAAAACAAGTAGCTGCAATAGTGGCTGCTCCAATAGAAACGTTGTGGCAAATAACACAACCAACATTCGTCACTAATGCCCTACGAATAGCAGCAACAAGACACCTATGGGACAGAGAAGACAAAATACAAACAGGGGACAAAACTTGGGCTTTTTACTGCCAGGTATGCCAATAGGGACTTAACTAGACAGATCTGACCCCAAACTTGCCCCCAGTAGATGCGGACTCCTACCACAAACACATGGGGACAAAACTTGGGCTTCTTACTGCCAGGTATGCCAATAGAGCCTCACTAGACAGATCAGACCACATACTAGCCACAAGTAGATGCGGACTCCTACCACAATTACATTGGTCTTACTGCAGTAAAGGAGAAATGATAAAAAGGAAAGGAATGAGTGAGAAAAACTGCTACATCCACTTATGACAACATGTACTTGGACAATGTAGCCCTAGGAGGGCAAGTGAACTCAGTAGCTCAGAGGAAGCCAAAACAGCCTGCATAAGAAGCCCACAACAGGACATTATATTACGACAGCTACAATGACATGCGCAGGAAAAGACCCAACACGTGAATAGTGACGGGAGGTCAGGTACAACCAAGAGAGGTTTTACAAATGCTCTCAACACATATTCCCACCTAGGAAAAAACGTCGCAAAATCTTGAAAGACGAGAAATCTGGGCAAAGCAAACCCCACTCAGAGACACCAAAACTGACTCGTATGACAATGCCCAACCAGTCACATACGATACAAATTGAGAAAGGAGAGACTCAGAGGAAGGAGTAGGAGAAGGAAAACCAAACCAGTCACAAAAAAAGAGATAGCTATCAAGGGCTGTGCAATAAGACTGCAAGGTACTTGTGGAAAGAGAGGTCATACATTAAACCTGAACTACCTAATCCTGGAAAGAGCCACAATCGGTGCATTGCGACAGCAAAACCTCATTAGACACCACATTATAAGGGGCTACTGGAAAAAAGAAATGAAAAAGATAAAATTAAAAAGGAGAAATTAAAAAAATAAAATTATATATTCTATATGTATTATGAAAGCTGTTCTTTTCTGACTCTTACTTATTTTTGTTCTCTATTGTGCTTTACAATTTGTCGTTTCTCCCTCTTTCTTCCCATCTCCTTGATATTTATATTAATAATAAGTAATCCTGTTTGATTTACATTTTACAATGCTGTAACAAATTGCAAAAAATGTTAAGGATAAATAGGCAAAAAAAGAATCTTGTGATAAGTTATACAATAAACTTTAGTAATCTGAAGTAGTTACGAGTCTACAACACTAGTCCAAACCAAGAAAGGAGACTTGTGTAATGCATTTTGCCTGCAAGCAACAACATCTTGCAGAACAGTAAGTGAAAACGGATGAAATGACGGCCATAAAGACTGAACACAAACTAAATTAACATAATTGTGAGCATTTCCAAATTTGCTTAGAGGAGTTTGATTCAAGGTGAATGTTTTCCATTCCTCATGTTTGAGGCAGAAGTCACATGGTGAAAAGCAAGGCTTCATGCATGCATCTCAGCTTAAAGCCATTAGAGATGGAGATTTTACCCTGAATAAAACACAAGAAAAATGGAGATATGTTGTGATGAGACTTTGGTGAGGAGTTGTAGGTGAAGCATGGGAAGGTGGATAGGAAAAGAAGATTGCATATAAGGAAGTGCATCAGATGTACTTGTGACAGGAGAACATGACTGAATAGATAACACACAACTACATCCTTCATTGTAAAATATACATCAATCAGGATTAATTATTATTAATATCAATAATAAGGAGATGGGAAGAAAGAGGGAGAAACGATACAAGGAAAAAACACAATAAAGAACAAAAATAAGCAAAAGAGTCAGAAAAGGATTAGCTTTTTCAATAGAATGTATATTTTTATCTTTTCACTTTACTTTTTCAATTTATCTTTTTCATTTCATTTTTTTCCAGTAGCCCCATTATACGATTTCTCTTGAACAAGGGAAAGAAATAATGACATGTTATCCCTAGACAGAGCATCAGCTGTGAATTAGCTAGCCCAGACAAGTAGAGCATACAGTGAGCATACAGTAAAAAATGAACTACAGCAGCAAAAAGATAGAAGCAATGCAGATGCAAAAGGGTTGTATCTTTGGCAGATCACCTCTGAATGACAGAGACAAAAAAAGCATTATCACAATAAAAGCAAACCCTTGAGCAGTGCCAAGCACTACCCTACACTGCACCTGCCAGTACAATTGGGGACAATACCTTTACTGCAATGCTGGCATTAGCCCTTTGCCACGGGACCTGCAACTGTCTAGCATCTCATGCAACTGCCCCACATCTAAAATTCCCAGATACATCAGTATCAACATAAACTAGGAGTATTCTGACCAGTAACAAAAGCTGCTTCATGACAGACCAGTAAAAACAGTACCACCATGCCACATCTGCCTTAGCGACTACATCTATGTTAAAAAGAAGTGGCCCAACTGGCCATTGCAAGAGGGACAACAGGTGCAGAAAAAAAGTCTGCCTTGCCATACCACCACATCTGCATAAGAAAGGTACCCAAGCAAGGACTCAAATCAGAGCGCCGACAAGACCTCCCATACAAGCTAGAAATGAGTGCCCTCACACGACCCACCTAATTATGTGGCAAATGCAGCTCTATTCTTTCCAAAGTAACCTTTATTCCCAATAAGGTCCAAAAGTGCCAGGGCCCCCAATCTTCAGAAGAGTAACTGGAATTCCAGGACCAGCTAGCACATCAAGAGCCAACAGGAGTGCAAACTCCATCTCCTTAGAACTAGGAGACCCAATAAACATAAAATCATCCAAGTCATGCATGACGTGTTCAATTCCCTGATGACACAGATTCCATGCCAGCAGCCTGCTTCAAAGCAAGGTCAGCACCGACAACTGAAGGTAATGACTGACAGCAAGGATGGTTACAGGAGGAAAAGCGAACCAGACATTCGACAAGCAGCCTGTTTTGAAGCAAGGTCAGCACCAACAACTGAAGGTGAAGACTGACAGCAAGGATGGTTACAGGAAGAATGGTTACAGGAGGAAAAGCGAACCACAACATCATTTGACACCCCAACCCAGAAACCCGCTCAGACCCCAGACACAGCAAACGTAGACAGCTGCTGATCAGGGTAGGAAGACAAATGTGAAGACAAAAATGTCATACCACCGATGATAAGCAACCCATTGCAATCACAGACTGAAGGCATGCCTGGTAGTGCTGGGCGTTATATCAAAACTGACAATATTTAATTGATATAATGTGGTATTGATACTTATCAATATCAAAATAATTTGAAGGAAATATAAAAACAAAACCACGCCCACAAAATGGCTACATAACCTTAATAAATGGTTAATTAACTATAGGAGTAACATCTTGAAAATTACTAAAATGTAATGTCTTGGAAAGTAGATGAAGTAGCTGAAGTATGTGAAGCCAAAGAAGGTTTTCATAACGATTTTCAATAATAATTGTTCTCAAATAGTTTCATTTAGCCAATTCAGTAATATTAAAGTTAATGGGTGTGGCTTAATGACTTATCAATAAAAAATATCAATACTATCATTTTTAGGCAATATTGTATCACATCGTATCGTTTCAAAATTTTCAATATCGGCCCGCACTAATGTCTCAGTCATCAAGGTCCTCCTAATATATGTAATAACCACAAGCATGAGGGCCAATGTACACATCCTAAGTCTTGGGCCTAACATAGGAGACCAGGATGACTATCACGGCAAAAAGGCATTAAAATAACTCAAGATTTCCCCAAAACAACAATCACAAGAAACATCGAATAAACATTAAAAAAAAGATAAATGCAAAATAACTTCAAAGATGTAACATATCAAGCCAAAGCAAGATCCAAGTCAGAGAAATGCAGATTGGGCTGATGAAGGAGGTGGAACTCGCCCAGTCCTGGATGTACAGAACCTAGAATCGGCAGTGGTCTCAGCATTAACCCTCACTGGATGTGAGGGACTGCAACAAGTGGCACATGTATGGAGGTGACATACCTACTCTCATTCCAGGTGAGACAAACCTGAGAGGACTTCAGAAACTAGGCTAGGACTCCCTGCTATGGTGGAGGCTCAAGGGCCATCAAGTAACACTCAGAAGATGAATGGTCACAGGCCTGAAAAACTCAGCAACATGTACCACTGCCTGCACGTTGGCTCAGAATGGTAAAAGTCACCAAGCTAAGTGCTTAAGAACAAGAGTGATTGAGGGCCACCTACTGCTGAAACAGCTAGTCATAATCCAAGCAGCCCCAATCCCCATGATGAAGTGATACATGTACTACAGATGTAGCATACACAAGGTGATCCCGAATGAACTGGCTCAGGACTAACACGGCCAGATAATTAAAAAAGTATAAATCAATGAGGGAAGAGTAGATACCACCCAGAGCCAAGGGTGTGTTGAACAATTGGAAAGTAGGCATCTGATGACTGAAAGTGTTGCATAAGCACAATGTTATCACCCAGCAGCTTACTCATCTCAATGAACTGGCCACTCTGGATCTTGTGGAGTAGCCTTGCTAGGATAGGCTCAGCCAACAAACACAAGGAAAGACCAGGGGCCACGGGAGGCCCATGGATAAGAATGGCTGTAACTCAATTACATCCTTTTTTTGCAAAAAAATCATAACTCACCACTAAATGTGTCAAATGACAGAAAACAAAGACAAAATGGAAGGAGAACTATGCTTAATAAAAGCAGAATAAATCTCAATTTTCAATTTTGGAGCATTTAGCCTGGTTTTCTCATATCAAGTCACAAATAATATATATCCAATACCCCAGGCAATAACCCACAGAGATAAACTTACCTACAACACCAGCTGCAGAGTTCAAGGGTGGGTCAGCAAGGGGGCTGGGTACCAGGGCACAGCCAACAATGGGGTACCAGATTGGTCCTGGTTACCAGCTGGGAAGGCAGCAGCTATCTGCTGACAAACCTTCTGGAGCGTAAGTGCCGAAAACCCAGAAAGAGCCATCAGAGATCGATCAGCATCCTGCACTATTGGTGGAGACATGTTGTGTTGTGCTGAAAAGCACAACACAATATGGACAGCCACAACCAGATGCTGGCAAAGTGGAACTTGCTCCCTCTTCAGACGCCCAGTGGCTCAAACTACGCCCACATATCTTAGCTCGACAAATCTTTGGCGGACAAATGTACAACAAAGAGAGTTCTCAAACAAAATTACACATCAAACAACCAAAACTTGACCACTCGAGCACTGAAATGAACACAACCAACTACGAGGATAAACCATGCAAATTTCAAGAAGTGGCCCACCTCATATCATTAACTGACTTTAAATGAAGCCTTTGAAGAATATAAAGAAGAAACAAATGTGAAGTGAGTCGAACATGAAACATCATTTCCAAGCCAATCTCCAATAATGAAAACTCAGTCAGACCAGTCACTGCTGGCATATTTAACTATACTATGAAATTGAGAAAAGAAGATACAAATAAAGGAGTGAAAGAAAATATCATTTTAACACTAAACTCAAATAATAATTCAGTCTGATCAGTCACTTCTGGTATAAACTATACTTGAAACTGAGAAAAGAAGTAGTAAAAGGAAGTAGTACGCGAAACATTCTAAAACCAACATAGAATAAGAACTCAGTCTGAACTGAAAAATAAAGACACGAAAATAAATAAGTTGAAATTAAAACAACATTTTAAAAACTAATCTTATATGTGATGAACTCTGTCTGATTAGTTGCTTTTGGTACTTTCAACTATACAATGAAACTGAGAAAAAATTATGAAGTGAAAGGTTCATAAAATATCATTTCAATAAACAACCTGAAATGATAAGAACTTAGTACAAACTACACCATGAAACCGAAAAAAGAAGAAAAAACTTGTCAGAAATAAATTTGTACACAAAACATTGTTTTAGAGCCAGCCACAAATGATAAGAAGTCATTCTGATTAGTCACTGGTGGTATACGCCATACTAAGAAAGTGAGAAATGAAAAAACAGTTCTTTGTTTCTTTCTCAGTGGGTCAAGCGTGAAACATTAACTCTTTCATGCAGAGGGTTAATAATTAATAATTAACTGCGTGGGCAGCAGTTTGCAATGTTGGGGTAGCAGCAACATATAGTTTCTAAAACATAAACATCACAACCAAAAAATACAAATGCATCTTGTTATGGGACTAAGGGACACTTAAAGTACTTGTAGAAATGCAAAGCATTGTTCCACAAGTCACCATGTCATAATAATGCAGTAATGCTTTCACAATTTTATCAAAAATATAAAGCAGCAATAATGAACTATAATTGATATCAAAACAATACAGCAAGTGTATCAATATTTCAGAAGTGAAGAAAATAGGCAAGAGACCCCAGTATCATAGATATTAGAGTTTCCAGGGATAGGAAACTTTTAATTGTGTTTTTATTGTTCACATGAAGTTTATACTGTAGCCTAGCAATGGGATAATTCTGATGCTCCCTTCCCTTTTTACGCTGCCCAAAAATTAGGCAATTGGCTGTTAGGGCTGATATTTTATACTGTCTACCAGATAAAAACCTTCTACGAATATTTTATGTTGCATTATTATTGCTCCAGAATAGTGCTTCAATATAAAATGTGATAGACTAGTGTGTCTACTTTATAAAACATAATTATATTATGTTCATGAAATGACACCAAAATTTTTGTTTTGTATTTCAACATCTGTATCTCAAACACATTTCTAAATTGTTCATGATCAGCATGGTAAACCAATTCTACAAGCAGTCCTCCAGGTCTTCCGACTCTAAGCAATCCTGTGAATCACTTTGGTGGTGTTTTACACAGAAATAAAGGAAATTTGCTGTGTTTTGCTTCTACGCACCTATCTCAAGAACTGGACGTTCAAGTGTCTAAAGGGCCCAATCTGCAGAAAGTCTATAACCTATCCCTGGTCTTCCATCCATTAGCAGCTGTTTCAAAATACTCTAAGTACCTCAAAACAATTTTATTTGAGATACATGAAATAAAGTGATGCATTACCAACATTCTAGTTTTGAGGAGCCAAGTAACAAAATACACATTATATAGCTGAAACAAAGGAAGAATATAGACTGGCTTCATTACAAGTTCATTTTCAAGTTGATACAGTGGACCTGAACAGGCTGAAAGACAATGAGAAAGATCTGCAACATCACAGACTAGCCACCATTGCTCAGTGTAAAAATGAAATTTACTGACAATTAGTAAGAATTAATTCTATACGAGGAATGTAGCTTGATTTCCTGCAAAAAAGCTTCCTATGTTTGTAACTCTAATGTTTATGCAGGTATCACAACCTTGAAACCACGCCTACTTCTTTTCTCTATTGCTACATGTGTGAATCAGTAAAATAATTAGTCTTTTTTTAATGCAAATGCTCTTACAACAATGAAACATGCCATATAGCACTTTATTAAAATCAGCTCATTTGGAAAGCAAGCTCTGAGTTTGTGCCCCACAATCCAGAGCATCATTCTCTCCTGGGGCCCCAGTTTGAGGCTCAGGATGGTCACAAATAGAGTACACATACATGAAAAAGTGAGTAACACCGTAATGCAACTAGGCCTGGGGTAATAGTAATATGTAATAGTAATTGTAATAGTAATGATTACAGGCTACCAAGTAATAGTAATAGTAATAGTAATAGAGTCTTTTACAACAGGAAGTAATAGCAATAGTAATAGTAATAATTGTCAAAGTAACATGTAATCTTAATATTGCATAACTATTACATGCATGTGTCAGAGTCTAATCATCCTAACATAACAAAGCATACTCCACCTGTTATATGAAAGCCTTATCTACTGTCAATAGGCTATGTACGGTACATGTACATACATGTACATTACTAATTTACTATAATACCATTATATACATTGTACTTCATTACATTGACATTGTACGGAATTTATACCAGACTAGTAGACTGCCCCAGTAGGCAAGGCTTTCCTAGCACCACGTGCAGCAGGAGCAATCACAGCAATTTTATGTTATAGAAGTGAGTAGAAAGTTGTCCTTTTTGGTCTTTGGTGAATGTTATCATGGAGTCAAGGATACTTAGTCATTTTGAAACCCCATCTTTAATTGAAGGAAGCAACTATAAAGCAAAATGCAAACACTGTGGTTCCTTGATATCTGGATCACAAAG
>NW_003546383.1:50066-54849 GCF_000090795.2 Amphimedon queenslandica | reverse complement strand
TAATATACTATAATGTAATAGTAATAGTAATAGATTACTTTGAAAATAGGCTGTAATAGTAATAGTAATATAATAGTGAAAATTTTCAAGTAATAGTAATAGTAATAGATTACATTTATTTGTAATTGACCCCAGGCCTGAATGCAACCGAGGCTCAAAACTCAACAAAGTCAAGAAAGGACATGCAATGGGGGAGGTGTGGCAAACAAAATTACACAACAAAGAACTAAAACTTGGCACTTCAGAACTCAAAGGCAAACGAGGATCTACCACACAAAGATTCCCCCACTTTATCATTAACTGACTTTAAATGCAAGCTGTAAATGACTACGGACTTCCGGAAACTTCAAAGTAGGGAGAGGTTTGGAATTTTGCAAGGGCTACTCATCAAAATCCAGTGGCAGTCACAGCAGGGGGTGTGTAATAACCTCAAGAGTACATGGACAAGACCAACAGCAACAATGGTAAGAGCACAGATGGTCATGACATGTCAGCACTGCCAAATGGTCTAGTGCAAACAGCATAATGCAGTAGCTGTGTGGGAAGCATCTAAGCATGCTGCACCAGCAGGTGTCCCACCGCATGTCAGAGTCACCAACTGGTCCATCGCTAAAAGCAGGAGCCACGAATGTACAGGTAGGCTTGTTCATCACAACCAACAGTGGTATTTGAATGCCACAGAATGGTCCAGGGCTAACAACGGGCAAGCCATTTGTATCCAATTGTCATGCCACCTACCACGGGATGGGAATGCATTAAGATTAGCCGATTAGAGTTTGTGCCCCACATTGTAAAAGGGGCCATTTAGAGTAGCCCACTCTCCCAAGAGGCGGGCTCAGGATGGTTACAGGCAGACTACATTAATATAAGTAGGTGAGTGATGGGAAGCAACAAGGCCCAATAGACTCATGAAACATTTGTGAAAATAAATGAATATATACAGGTGCATCAAATGCAAGATCTTAGCAATAATGGAGGAACATGAGCAAAAGGTCAAACATTACATGAACTAAAACAACAATACAACCCAAAAACAGCAAAAAAGTTAATGTAAAGCCATTAGAATCTGGGTCACCCCAAAATATTCCTTAAAGTAAGAATGTACCTAGTGAATGCTGACAATCTTCAACCCAGAACCTAGATGAGAAATTTTTGAGGACACAAGTAGTAGCAATAGTGGCTGCCCCAATAAAAAAGTTGTGGCAATTATAACGACCAACATTTACCTCTAATGCAGCTAATGCACCATGACAAGCAGCAGCAAGACACCTACGAGACAGAGAAGACCAATTCCAAAACACAAACGGGACAAAACTCTGGCTTCTTACTGCCATGTATGCCAATAGGGACTTCATTAGACAGATCAGACCTCGTACTCGCCCCAAGTAGATGCGGACTCCTACCCCAAAAACAATGGTCTTACTGCAGCAAAAGAGCAATGATAAGATGGAAGGGAATGAGTGAGAAACAACTGCGACATTCACAGATGACAACATGTACTTACAGAATGTAGCCCAAGGAGGGCAAGTGAACTCAGTAGCTCAGAGAAAGCCAAAACTGCCACACAACAAGCAGCCCACAACAGTGGACTATCGTACGACATTGGCTGCCGCGAATACACATGCAGCAAGGACCCAACATGTGAGGGGTGACAGGAAGATGCTGAGGTCTGGTACAACCCAGGGAGGCTTTACAAATGCCTCGCAGCACACAGTCCTACTGAGGAAAAGATATTGCTAAATCTGGAAAGCCATGAAAAATCTGGGCAAAGCAAACTCCACTCAGAGACACAAAACTGACTCGTATGACAATCCCCAACCTGCCAGATAAGATACAAATTGAGAAAGGAGAGATGCAGAGAAAGAAGTAGGAAAAAGAAAACCAAACTAGAGACAGAAGGAGATCTGTGCAATAAGGTTGCAAAGTACTTGGGGAAAGAGAGGTCATACAGTAAACCAGAACTGCCTGATCCGGGAAAGACAGCCACACTCTGTGCATTGCCACAGCAGCAGGTTGTAATTCTCATGGGGTACCCACATTATACGATCCCTCTTGAACAAGGGAAAGAAATAACGACATGTTATCCCTAAACTGAGTATCAGCTGTGACATTAGAGAGCATATTGTAAGAAAATTGAACTAGAGCAGTATAAAAATACAAGCAAAGGAGATGCAGAAGGCTTGGATCTTTGGCAGATTGTCTCTAAATGACAGAGACAAGAAAAGCATTATCACAATAAAAGCAAACCCTTGAGCCGTGCCAAACACAACCCACACTGCAGTTGCCAGTACTATGGGGGCCGACACCTTTACTGCAATGCTGACATTAGTCCATGAATCTTGCCACCAGACCTGCAGCTATCTAGCATCTCCTACAACTGCCCACATCCAAAATTACCAGATGCATCAGAATGGACACGTACTAGGGGCATTCTGACAAATAACAAAAGCTGCTTTATGACAGACCTGTAAGAACAGTAACAAAGTGCCAGGTCTACCTTAGCAACTGCATCTATGTAAATAAAAAACTGGCCCCACTTGCCTTCCTAAGAGGGACAAAATGACCCACCTAATCATATGGCAAATGCAGCTCCATTCTTTTCAAATCAATCACAATTCTCAATAAGATCACAAATGTGCCTGGGACCACAAGCTTTGGAAGAGAAATTGGAATTCCTAGACCAGCTAGCCATCAAGAGCCAACAGGAGCACAAACTCCATTTCGTTAGAACCAGGAGACCCAAAGAACATAAAATCATCCAGGTCATGAATGACCTGTTCAATTCCCAGATGATGCAGATTCTATGCCAGAGCATCTGCGAAAGAGCAGTACAGATTTTAGGGGCAGAGTGCAGCCTAAATGGGAGGCAGTGATCAATGAAAACCTACCCTTCCTACACACCCCTAAAAATCATCAATCACCTTGGTGGTCTGCAAAAATACATAATGCGTTCTTAAGATCTAACTTCATTATGTGAGTAGACGCACTCAAAGCTAACACATAATCAACAGCATCATCAACAGAGAGATAGCTGAGGGAACAAAGGTCTGGTGAGGTATTATCATTCACGCTATGGCCCCTAGGGGAAGACAAATCGACCATCATTTTCCATGCTAAAAAATGAAGACCCTTGAGGACCAATCCTAGTATGCAATGAGGTAGAGAATAGCCTTGGACCAGATATCAGACAAGTTCCGAGGCAAGGTAAGCACTGACCACTGAAGACAATGACTGACAGAAGGATGGTTACTGGAGGAAGAGCGAATCACAACATCCTTTGACACCCCAACCCAGAAATTAGCTCAGACCCCAGACACAAGAAACATAGACAGTGCTGATCAGGGTAGGAAGTAGTGTTGAAACGAATAGGGAAATATTCAAATAAGCCAATGCCGTATGCTGCCTTTTTTGAGGGCTACAAATTTCGTTGATTTTGTTTTGTGGATTTAAGTTTTGCGAACTTATGCCATCTGCCATCTTGTACTGTATTGATTTGATTTTTGCAAAAGTAATTTTGCAAATCTTTGAAAAAATTGCTAAATTTATAGCGATCAAAAAATGTCACCCTGCCATATTCAAATATTATAATCAGTATTCGAATAGCTTAATTAATAGTTATTCATTAAGAATCATAATAGTTATTTGTCAATTAATTAAATTAAAGCCATGCCCTAAGACGCTTGACAAATTAACAGCTGCAACATCTATGATGGCAACAGGAGCGAACTCGGGAGGGAGCCGCAGGAAATTTGTCTGAGAGCACTTACAGCTAATTGACCCTAGAAAGGTTAAATGGAGCTGTGCACAAAATGACATTCTTTTAGCTTACCATGGTGGTACAACTTCAATGAAGAATCATTTATCCAGCCATCACCCAAGTTGCTTGTTGGCATCAGAGGTCACCCATTCCAGTGTCCAATCACTAGACAACCTTGCTATTCAGAAGAAATGTTCAGCTTAAATATTAAAGGAAATAACTAAAAGAATAGTTGAAATGGTAGCACGAGATCTCATGCCCCTTAGTATCGTAGAGGGAGAAGGGTTTAAGCGTCTCATGAACTATATTGAACTGGGATACACTGTACCTTCCTATACACATGTAACAATCGTTTGTTGTCAAATGTATAGTGAGCTGAAGGAGAAGCTAATATTGCAGATTGCTAGCTGTATGTATGTTGCACTTACTACTGTTATTTGGACCAGTGCTGTTGTTCAGGGCTATATAATACTAACAGCTCACTATATCACTGATTTATTGGAGTTGTGCAGTAAAGTGTTACTGACAAAAGAAATCCCAGAGTGTCATACTGGGCAGAATATGTCTGATCAACTTACCAAAGCTATAGACAATTAGGCTATTCCTGCATCTGTAATAAGTGCATCTGTTCATGACAATGCATCTATTGCAATGAATGGACTGGAAGTAACGGGATGGCAATACTTTGGCTGCTAGCTCACACTCTACAACTCTGCATCAATGCTGAGCTTGAGGTGTCTCAAATTAGTAGTGGTGGGCGATACTTGCCAAAATGGATTTGATACGAAACCGATCGATATCAGCTCATATTGAGAGTATCAATACAGTTTTGATACGATATTTAGACCACACCTATGGAGTCACACCCCTTATTATTGACTGTTTTTATCGATGTTTTCATGCACGTGTATCCAATGCATTTTATGTCGGTTGAGCATTAGCAAATTAGACAGAAAATAAGCTCCCTTGGTATGCCATTAGCATGACTCACATTCTGTGTATATGTTGTTTATATAAGGGGAGGGT
>NW_003546383.1:23997-45742 GCF_000090795.2 Amphimedon queenslandica | reverse complement strand
TAGGTAAATGTATAGTAATTTTTTTAATGACAGTATAGCTCATTCAATTTGCACAAGTTAACATCATCACCAAGGACAAGATCTAATTCAGCTCTCTCATATCATCTTTACATTATGGACTCCTGTTGTACAATTGCATAATCATTATCTGTTGGTGTCTGTTTTCAATGGATCTATCACTCTGGTTTTTCTTCCACCGGTCGGTTTTTCCCTCCTCAAAGTGGGTTTTTTACCTCCGGGGGAGTTTTTTCCATGGAGCACCTGTGGCTGGACTGAACAGAGTGGTGCTTTAAAATTTTTTGTAGTTGTTGTTCGAGTAATTAATTTTTGATTTAGTTCAGTTTATGTTATAATGTTTGTATAGTCATAATATTTTGTTGTAATTATTCGTTATGAGTGTGCAACAAGCACTTAACCCAATGGGTCTATTGGAATGCATGTGAGGGAGGCGGGGTAGAAAAGGGAGTGTGTGTGTATTATACGTCATTAACTTATTAAAATTTTTATTATTAATATTATTTAACCATAATAAATGGGCATGGTCAATGTATTGATCCAGATTCCTTCAAAATTTCGATACCGATACGAATCGATACCGTAAAATATCATTTGTATTGATAAAATATAGATATATCACCGACCACTACATATTAGCCAAATGACTGCCGTAGCTTGTCAGCCATTTCTGACATAGTGTAGTAGCATGACTGGTTTAAGAGAGAAACCGGCACAGTTAGATGTTCCTCAACATAACCTGATACAAGATGTAGCTGCAATTCAACATAATTTATGCTTGATCGTCTTTTGGAGCAGCGTGTAGCAATCTATGCTACTTTACATGATATAAATACTACCAAGCCTCAATGTCAAGCACTTGATTTTAAGGATAACCAGTTGGATTTATTATCCCAAATGGTTGTGGTTTTCAAACCACTTCAGGTTGCTACCACAGTCTTTACTTCTGATTTCAATGTTTCATGTTCAATCATCTATCCCGTAGTTCAAGGACTTCTTACTAATCATATGGTTATACACGATAATGACTTACCAGCAGTAAAGAAGTATTGTAAGTTACGAGTTAAAGACAAGATTTGATCTGTCATCTCTTCAAGTAGCAAAAAAGCTTACCTGTTTTATGTGCAGCTATTGATCCTAGATATTCCCAACTAACTTTTCTCAATGAAGAACAGAGAGAAATTGCACACGCTGAAGTCATAAAACAAATGGAACTTATGGATACCATGTAGATAAGTGAGAAAAATGAAGTGGTAGAGTTAAGAGAACCACCTGCTAAGAAATTTAAGGACAGTGCTATTCACTTTCTTCTCGGGATACTGTAGCATCAGTAGAGCCAGGGAGCATGACTTGTGTAAAGGAAATGGAGTACTTTAAGAAGGAAACTGCTCTTCGACTAGAATCAGATGTATTTGAATAGTGGAGAAAAAACTAAGAGAGCTTTCCTCACTTATCAGACATTGCAAGAAAGCTACTCTGTATGCCTGCCAAATTTGTACATTTTGAGAGATCTTTTCTGTTGCAGGAGGCATAGTAACAAAAAAGAGGACATATCTTAAACCTGAGAATGTTGATATGTTGGTGTTTCTTAACAAAAACCTCCCTTCTATTTGACAGTTCTTATAAGTATTGTGTAAACTAATTAGTGCATTAAAATATTACTAATTAACCACATAAAAAATTAATTAACCACTAGTTGCACTAGTTATTAATGCAAGTATTTGAATATTCAATCATGAAATGAACCAAATATTCAAATTGCATTTTCTACTATTCGTTTCAACACTAGCAGGAAGACAAAGGTGAAGACAGCCTTGTGATATTAATAGGAGAGACCACTGACAATAGGCAACCAATTGCAATCACTGACTGAAGGCATGCCTCAGGGGACAAGTCATCAAGGTCCTACAAATAAATATAACGACCACACACCAAAGCCATGAGTGCCAAGGTACACTTCCTCAGTCATGGGCCTAACATAGGAGACCAGGATGACAATCACAACAAATATGTATTAAAATAACTCATATGATCTCCCCAAAATTAAAATAGCAACACACCCCAAAACAACAGGCAATCACAATAAACATCAAATAATCATAATAGACAAAATAAATGCAAATGACTCCAAAGACCTAACATATGCAGCCAAAGCAAGATCAAAGTCAATGAAATGCAGGTGGGGCTAATGGGGGAGGTGAAACTTGCCCACTCCTGGATGTACGGAACCTAGAAGTGGCAGTGGTCTCACTATAAACCCTCACTGGATGTGAGGGACTGCAATAAGTGGCACATGTCTGCAGGTAAATGCACCGACAAGGTGGAAAGGCATATCTACTCTCATTCCAGGTGAGACAAACCTGGAGGACCTCAGAAACAAGGCTAGGACTCTGCTAAGTGGGAGGCTTAAGGGCCATCAAATAACACTCAGCAGATGAATGGTCACAGCCCTGACAAACTGAGCCACAAGTACCACTCCATGCACGTTGGCTCGGAATGGTAAAAGTCACGAAGATAGGGCACAAGGTGCTTAAGAAGAAAAGGGATAGAGGGCCACCTGCTGCTGAAACAGCTGGTCATAATCTAACCAGCCACGATGCTGTGATACCCAAACTAGAGATGTATAGCATACACAAGGTGATCCCGAATGAACTGGTTCTGGACTAACACAGCCAGATAGTTAAAAAAATATAAATCAATGAGAAAAGAGTAGATACCACACAAAGCCAAGGGTGTGTTGAACCATTGGAAAGTAGCCATTTTAGGACTGAAAGTGCTGCGTTAGTGCAATTTTATCACCCTGCAGCTTTCTTATTTTAACAAATTGGCCACTCTGGATCTTGTGGTGTAGCCTTGCTGGGATAGGCTCAGCCAACAGAGACAAGGAAAGACCAGGATCTGTGGGAGGCCCGTGGATAAGTAACTCAATAACAACTTTCTTTTGTAAAAAAATTATAACTCAGCACTAAATGTGTTAAATGACAAAAAACAAAGACCAAATTGAAGGAGAACTATGCTCAATAAAAAAAGCATAAATCTCAATTTTTAATTTTGGAGCATTTAGCATAGTCTTATCATATCGGGTCACAAAAATAATATAAATCCAATATCCCAGGCAATAAATATCCAAAGCGATTAACTTACCAACAACACCAGCTGTAAAGCTCAATGGTGGATCAGCAGGAGGGCACCAATGGGGGACCTAATTGGTCCTGGTTACCAGCTGGGGAGGCAGCAGCTAACTGCCTTCCAGCGGGTAAGTGCCAAAAACCCAGAAAGAGCCATTAAAGATGGGTCAGGATCATGCACTACTGGTGCAGAAACAGGAGACAAATCAGCTCTGCTAAAAAGCACAACACAACATGGACGGCCGCGACCAGATGCTGCCAAAGTGGAACTTGCTCCCTCTTAAGACACCCAGCGGCCCAAACCATGCCCAAATATTTTAGCGTGACAAGTCTTCAGCATGACAATTATACAACAAAGAGAGTTGTCAAACAAAATTTCACATCAAAGAACCAAAACTTAGCCACTCAAGCACTGAAATGAACACAACTGACTACGAGGATAAACAATGCAAATGTGAAGAAGTGGCCCAGCTCTTATCATTAACTGACTTTAAATGAAAGCCTTTGAAGAATATAAAGAAAGACAAATGTGAAGTGAGTTGAACATGAAACATTTCAAAACCAATCTGCAATGATGAAAACTCAGTGAGACCAGTCACTCCTGGCATATTTCACTATATTATGAAACTGAGACAAGAAGACACAAATGAAGAAGAAGAAAAATATCATTTTAAAACTAAACTCAAATGATAAGACCTGAATCTGATCAGTCACTTTTGGTATAAACTATACTTGAAGAAATAGTAAAAAAGAAGTAGTACGTCAAACATAATAAAACCAACATAAAATGATGAGCACTCAGTCTGAATTGAATAATAAAAAAACAATAATTTAAAAAACTAACCTTAAATCTGAAGAACTCCATCTGATTTTGCTTTTGGCACTTTCAACTATACTATGAAGCTGAAAAAAGAAACAAATACGAAGTGAGTGGTTCATAAAATATCATTTCAATAAACCACCTGAAATGATAAGAACTTAGTACAGACTACACCATGAAACTGAAAAAAGAAGAAACAAATTGTGAGAAGTAAATTGTACACAAGAAATTAGTTTAAAGCCAGCCTTAAATGATAACAACTCATTCTGATTAGTCACTTGTGGTATACACCATACTAAGAAACTGAGAAAGCAACAAACAGTTGTTTGTTCCTTTCTCAGTGTGGGTCAAGCATGAAACATTAGCTCTTTCATGCAGAGGGTTAATAATTAATAATTAACTGCGTGGGCAGCAGTTTGCAATGTTAGGATAGCAGCAGAGGAGGTTGCGCACGCGTCATCAATCGTCATACTTCCTCTACCTGCTCTATCTACCTCTACCTTTTAAAATGGCGACTGCAGCTACTTGTGAGATTTCTTGTGATTTATGTGGAGAAAAAGATGACACACATTTGAGAATTGTGGTGTTTTCATCTAGCTCCCATGTCGAATACACAATACCAAGTTTCCCTGTTTTCACTGTACAGTTATAATGAAAGAGTTGGGTGAGGAACTCAGTGCGAGAGAACGCACAGTTGATAAGACTGGCAATAGTGACCCTAAGAATAGGGAATTTTATAAAAGAAGTGAGGACGGGAGACATAGAGAGAATGGTGCTAAGCGCCCTCCTGGTCCACCCACTACCACTGCTATGCCAAGTCATACTTGCAGAAGTAGTTGTTGTTATTGTATGGGGCAACATGCTGCTGACATGTGCTCCAAGATCTGTAAACCAGAAGAACGAAGGCAAGCATTGAGAGATACAGGCCAATGCTTTATTTGCTTGAAGCAAGGCCATCTCAGTAGGACCTGCAAGTCCAGCGGCCAGTGTGGACAGTGTAATGGCCAGCATCATAGTAGTATTTGTTTTAAGGCAACTAAAGAACAGTAACCAGCCTCTACTACTTCTGTTCCCCTTGATCCATCTGCTGCTCCCTTTAAGTCAGAATCACTTTTAGCAGATGATAAAGGATCTATTCTTTTGCAAACAGCTCAAGCCTTAGTCTATAGTCCTGACAAGATAAAGCATATGAATCTTAATATCATTTTTGATAATGGGAGCCAAAGATCTTACATCATAAAATGGGCAAGTGAGAGATTAAGACAGTTCTATCGGGCAAAGGGAACTCTTTATCTCTACTTTTGCTGCCAGAAAACAGGTATGCAATATAGTTAAGGCCATATTAGAATTGGCAAGCAGAGAAGAATTGTTGTCACTTTTGAGTACTTCAATTATTTGTGAGCCTGTAATTTGTCAGTTGTCAAATGAGAAAGCTCAGCAGTATCAGCATTTACACAACATTAAATTCGCTGAGCCAGCACATGAAGAGGAATTGATGAAATTTGATATATTAATCGGATTGGATCATTACTGGGACATCATAACGGGTGAAACTATTAAAGGCCCTAGTGGTCCCACTGCTATTTATTCCAAAATTGGTTGGATTTTATCAGGGCCAATGATGTCTGATCATACTCCAGGTGTAACACACACATTTCTTACTGGTGTGAGAGCTATTGAGGACAAGCTTTGTTTAGATGAACAACTTAGAAGTTTTTTGGGAGTTAGAGTTATTGGGAAAATCAAATCAAGAACTAACTCTATATGATCAATTCAAATATCATATTAAATTTGATGGAAAGCAATATGAAGTTGTACTGTCCTGGTGCGATCATGTTACTTTACTCCCAGACAACTATAATTTGAGCCTCAGCCGACTGAAAGGCTTGTTGAGAAGAATGAGCAGGACCCTGATTTGTTACAAGAATATGATAAGTCTATCAAGGATCAGATCGAGAATGATAATTATCATAAAAGTAGTGGAAGATCCAGACTTGGTGGAGGGTGAACGTGTTCATTATTTGCCACATCATGCTGTGGTTAAAAGAGACAAACAAACAACAAAATTACGTGCTGTCTGATGCTTCAGCGAAATCAAGTGGGCCGTATCTTAATGACTTTACGTAGGCTCTAAATTTAATCAAATGATTTTGGAGATTTTAATTTAATTTAGATGCCATAATAGTTTTATTGCTGATGCAGAAAAGGCCTTTTTGATGGTTCAGGTTCATGTTAGAGATAGAGATGTTTTGCATTTTTTGTGGGTCACTGACTCTTTTAAAATCCTTTGAGCCAAAACGTATTGCCATTCAAGAGGGTGACTTTTGGTGTCACAGCCAGCCCCTTTTCATTGAATGCAACTTTGCGCTACCACATTAAAGGTTTTAAGGAGGATAATCCTATTTCAACAGACAAGTTATTGCACTCCATCTATGTAGATGATGTGATTAGTGGTACTAGCAGCAAGGAAGAGTCGTTTAAAACCTTTCAATGTTTTCATTATATGCCAGCCACTGGAGGATTTAACCTAAGAAAGTATATATGCTCTGGTATGAACCCTGAAGATGGGGGGAGTCTCACAAGGTATTGGGTGTTAGTTGGATGATAAAAAATAATGAAATTTTGATTGATTTGCGAAGTATTGCTGATGGAGCTAATATGCATAATGCCACTAAGTGACACATATTGAGTATTGTTAGCAAGATTTATGATCCAATTGGGTTTGTATCTCCTGTTATTATATGTTTCAAATCTCTTTTACAAGGATTGCATTGCGTGAAAGTGGGATGGGATGAAGATATAAGTGGTCATTTTTTGGATTGTTAGACTGAGCTTATATCTAGTATTCATAACAGTGAGCCAGTTACAATACGTAGGTGCTATTTCAATGAGATCGATACTAGTAGAAAATGTAGACTTGTTGGGTTTTGTGATTCTTCAGTCAAAGCTTATGCTGCTGTTGTATGCTTGCAAGGTAATAATTCTGATCAGAAGGAGACACAGAAGCAGCTGGTAGCTGATAAAAGTTTTAAGCAATGGAGTGCTCAGCTGCAGTTGTTTGTTTATAAAGATAGAGTTTGGCATTGTGGCGGGAGATTGTCTAACGCTGATCTTCCATATCACACAAAACATCCAATTATTCTGCCTGGGAAAAATCATTTTTCTGTGCTTAGGGCACATAGTAGAGTTTTTCATAATGGAGTGAAGGAAACACTAAATTGGCTACGAACTCAATATTGGGTACTCAGAGCAAGAGCTCTTGTCACGACATTAATACACATGTGTATTATGTCAAAAGTTAAAAGGACATGCTTATGCTGTCCCACGGATGCCTCCATTACCCCCTCTCAGGGTAACGGAGCAGCCACCATTTTCTTATACTGGCATAGATTTTGATGGACCCTTATTTGTTAAGAATAGTGAGTATGAAGTGGGTTGAAAAGTATGGTTGTGCCTTTATACATGTTGTGTTACTAGGGCAATTCATTTAGATGTATTACATGTCTTGAGTTTTTCTGTAGGTCATTTAAAAGATTTATTGCCCAGAGAGGTCTACCTTGGAGAGTTTTATCAGATAATGCAAAGACATTCAAGAGAGCCGCTCAATTACTCCGAGAAATCGTGGAACACAAAGATTCCAGTTACTACTTAGCTGAGTATAAAATCCAATGGAGCTTCAATATTGAGAAATTGCCTTGGTGGGGTGGAGTTTTTGGAAGGTTAATTTGCTCAGTTAAGAGGTGTCATAAGAAGATCGTTGGAAGATCACGGCTCACACATGAGGAACTGCTCACAGTAATTACTGACGTTGTAATGATTATCAACTCCCGACCTCTGTCCTATATCACCCAGGATGATTTAGAGGAACCAATCGCACCATCTCATCTGTTAATCGGTCGCAGACTTATTAGTCTTTCTGAGCAAGATCTTTGCTGTGATGAGGAGGAAGAACTCCACAATTGCTGTCAAGGAGAATGTCCTTTCTCAGTCGAATCATTAGTCAATTTTGGATCTCTTGGAAGAGGGAATATCTCTTAGAACTCCGTGAGACACATAAAATGACATTTCGACAGTCACCAATGAGAGAGCAGATACATATAGATGTAGTTGTGGTACACAGTGAAGATAAACGTAGAGGATTTTGGAACACAGGACAAGTTGAAGAAGTGACTCCTGGTAGAGATGGTGAGATCAGGGCAGCAGTAGAAAGAGTGTATACTGGTCGGAAGAACACTAAACTTCTTAACAGGCCAATTAAAAAGGCTGTGTCTACAGCTCCGGTAACCGGACGTAGTTTGCAATTTCTAAAGCTCCGGCAGTCCGTTTTTCTCCGTAAAACAGCTTGTGCACATGCGCAATAGTGTAAAGTGGAACTTCGTCTTTTTATCAAGAAACACTAAACCTTAATCCCAAAACCCTACTGTCCCAGAGGCTAAGATGTACGAGAGGGTGCTCTAAAAACTAAACACTAAACCCCAATCCCAACCCTACGACCCTGGAGGCTAAGATGTATGAGAAGGTGTTTATTTCTTGACCTAAAATAAGCCAAAAAAAGAAAACATTGCATAAAAAGTTTTTTTTTAAATCAAAAACTGCAGCATAGTTTCACTCAGTAGTCCTGACCAGATTCAAACTGCTGACCACATCCGTGCAATCCACACCAGCCTCTCCACTGCACTACCACAACCCTGCTGCATCATCAACGCTGGTTGTTGTATTTATACTTGGTTTCTATAATAAAGCAGTGTATTATTAATACTGGGGCGTATAGCCCCAGTATATATATAGGGGCGAAGCCACTATTACCGGAGCTCTAGCACTGCATACCGTGTCCAGTTACTGGAGCTCTAGACACTTCCAATTAAGAAATTATATCCTATTGAAGTGAAAAGAGATCCGCCTACGCAGTCACCACTGGAGGAATCTAATTCTAATTTATCACCAGAGGAGACTGACGACTTAGGTGATGTCCGTAAATCACTTTCTGAAAAGGAGGGACCTACAGCTAGATCTACAGTGCCAGAAGACCCACCACCAAGGAGATCCAAATGGTCTGCAGCTGCGTCGGCTCGTGACAAGATCAAGATTCAATCACTCTTATAAAGTAACTTTATCTATGGACAACTGGACGTGTATGTATTTGTACGTGTATGTATGGTGCTTATCAATTATTATTGCTGTTTGTATCTTATTATTTCTTAGTAGTTTGTGTAATTATAGTATGATGGTTGACTAGTGGGTACTAGCCAAGGGGGGAGTGTGTGAGAGAGTTAATTATGCAATTAATTTATTATTCATTATTAATAATTTTGTGAACATGCTCAGTTGAGTCATTGTTTTTTGAAGAAGAGATCTTTTGTGAAAAGTATTGAAGAGAATCTCCCGAAAGATCCCGACATAGACTCCCCACGTCCTAAAAAGAACAAGAAATACAACACTCACACCATACCTTTATCTTTCCACGAAATCATTTACAAAGTCGTCATAATCAGAGTCAGATTAAAAGCACTTGGTAGAGGTTGAGGATCTCATCCTTGTGGCAGCTGATCCCCACGAAGATATTCGCCCAAGATCTAGATCAGGTGGTGGTAACCACGAGCTGCCAGTCACATTACCAACGTTGCTCTGAGCCTGGCATACTACTGGTATTAAGACAGCACTGATAGCATCAGTCAAGGTAGATTGTAGGTCAGCATTACCATTTCTTCCAGTAGAGGTAGATTGTCTAGAGGTAGATCCAGAGGTAGTTGCGCTTCTCCTGCCATCTTACATGTTCCAAGTAAAATGGGCGGGCCTTGAGTGGTTATTAATTTTATTGTTGAGTGCCAAAATCAAATTTGATTTATAAAAATGAATCATAATTAACCAAATCAGCAATGATTTCATACTATAAAAGGGAATTTAGTAAATATTAGTAATGATTTATGAAGACTAGAAGATATGTCAGTGGTGATTTATTGCAATTGGAAGTATTTAGTAAATATCAATGGTGATTTGTTATATATTACTAGGCTTAATGGTAAATGTCATGGTGTAAAAGTAAATCTTCAGTTTTTTAATATTGACACAAATCGCACCCCATATGATGTAGGCGAGCAAAGAGGCTATCTAGAATTAATTGTAAAGACTGGTATCCCAGTGACCATGACAGAGTTTGCTCAGACCAATTCTTATCAGGTTAGAACTGCCGTAGGTTTAGCATGATCAATGATGATATTACTAGGCACACCATCATCAGATCATTTGGATCGTGACTGGGCTCCAAGTCTAAAGCTAGGATTTGATCTTGATTGCACTGATATTTTTAAGGCTCATGAACATCATGAAAGACTTAAGGCCCGTTGTGAAAGGAGATATGAACTTAATGATGTTAATAGAATGGAGCAAGTTGTGATGCAGCATGAGACATCATCTTCCATAAATGATACCTGTATAAGTATAGGTCAGTTGCTGAGATCTGATTGTTTATTATAAGAGTCATTCATTTTTATCTTTCTAGGAGAAGGTGAGCATATAATGATGGTTGTGCTTCTGCTTGTCAAACTGACATGACTTCAAGCCATATTACCAAACTTTTAGAAGAACTGGTTGAAGCAAGGCAAGAGAACAAAGCACTGAAGAAACAACTTAGCAATCCAGATGCAGGCCTCAAAGAAGTCAAGGGTAGACTCTTAGTATCAGACTTTGATGTCTTGCAAAATGTGCCAATTGTTTTAAAGCGCATCACAGGTATAATTCATTCCCGGCCATGATATTGTAACCATCAATTTATAGGTATTCTTGACTGGGATGTTTTCAAAGCACTGTATGACTTAGTTGAGTCTGATCTCCCAGTTGGGCCTAAACTGTCTAAGTTAAATAACTTGATGATGTTCTTGAGAGTTCGTTTTAGCTATGGCATAGAGGATCTTGCTTTTCGATTTAGTCTCAGTAAAGGCCAAATTAATGTCAAAGCATTTTTATAATGTTTTGGACATAGTTTATGTTAAAAAAAACCACTTATTAAGTGGCCTGATTGACACCTTTCAAGATTAACCATGCCTACTTCATTTCGTAAATTTTATAAAAAGTGTGCTGTTATCATTGACTCCTCTGAAGTATTTTGTTGAACAACCAAGTGACTTGATGGCGAGAGCATAAGTTTGGAGTAATTATCAGCACTATTTGACGATAAAATTCTTGATTGGTAGAACTCCACAGGGTACTATTTCCTATATTTCTAAATGTGCAGGTGGCCAAATTTCTGACAAGGAGATAGTTGTCATTAGTTGAGCAGTCAAGCCTTGTCAGCTATCTGCTACCAGGTACATTAGTTCATTGCAAATAAATGATGAAGCAGAAACTGCTATGCAATCATCTGTATTTTTCCATTTAACTTTTATAGGTGACGTTATATTGGCTGATCGGGGGTTTACCTGCCAAGATCACATAGGTATGTATATGGCCGAAATCAAAGTGCCCCCTTTTACCAAGGTAAAAGCAATTAGAGAAATATGATGTTGACTGGAGTAGGGAATTGTCTTTTGTGCGTGTGAACGTTGAACGAGTGATTGGTATACTAAAGCAAAAGTACACTATTCTACAGAATATGTTGCCAGTTCAGTATTGTGAGGCAAGCACATGTGGTGATACAAATGTTATAGTTATTGACAAAATAGTTCATGCATGTTGTGCTCTAGTTAATTTGTCCTTCCATTGTATCCCAAGACTAAAATGATTTTTCTTAAATTTATGGTATGTACTCCATAAAAAATAGCTAATAAGAATAATTTAATTATTGATTAATAAGAGATTGGTTCTCAGTTTGTTTGCTGGGTTTGGCTATAATTTTTTAGAGATGGGTACCTCCTACAGCTGAGACACTTCCAAATGCCTTTTGGGACTTTGCGCATCCTTAAGCAATTGCAATGAAACCATTTGATGTGACACGATTTGTCACAAAGTATGATATCTCCATCACTTGGCTGATTGCAGTAGCAACAAACTTTATTGTAGTCTTCATTGTCTTCATCGTCTTCATAAGGAAGTGGATCAGGAGCTACTAATGCATTGCTTGAATTTGCAGCTTGCTTCCTTAAATACCACTTTCCCACTACTTCAGGAAGTACTCCATTGACAAACAAATGTTGCAGGTCATTGATAATATTATCAAAAAAATCATTATCTCTGTACACGCGATCTATTAGTTTTCCATCTGATTCTGACCATACTATGAAATCGCAGTATTCAAGATTACATGCATGCATCTGAGTTTGGACTTGATAGTAATATGAATGCTCACGCTTCAAAGTCCAGTTTCCATCACTTCCTTTTTCCATGCAAAAAGAATGTTTGCTGTCTTCAGGAAACGATTTTTTGACAGAATGAGGACACTTTACTTCAGGAACTCCTTTACCACAGCATGAACAGCTTACTATGCCATTAGGAGAAGCGCCAATATATGGATGGCAAAGATCAATAAACAAACCATTAGCCTTAACTATTAAATCAATATGGTTTTCATTGGCAATAGATTCAAACATGGTGAGGGCCTCCTTTTCATGATCACAGCCCCATCTACAAATATTTAATATCAAAATAATGATATTGTATCCATTAATTGTATATACCAAGTAGATTTTGTAGAAAATTAAAACAACTCTAGATAACATATCCTCTTAATTAGGCTCTGAGATGGTGAAGCATGGTTTGTTATTGCAGCCTTTCTGATAAATGAAGTTGTCAGTCGGCCTGAACGGAATACAAACCACAACTTTTTAGAAGATTGACCTCTCGTCTCCAATTCCAGTAGAGCTGCTTCAGTTTCCACAATCTATAAAGTTTTGCATATAGAAAATGATTCATATCTTTATTGTGCATACCTAAAGCTCTTGAAAAAACAATATCACATTCAGACAATAGCTCAATATAATCAGAATCCAACATCTTAGGGTTGTATAGCTCTGTAATGGGTGATAGAAATTGGGTGTCAGAAAGTCTGGGAATAAATTCTTCAGCATAAGGCATTGTTATTTTAAGAATAACTGGCCTTTCCTTTCCTTTACTTATTTTTGTAAAACGGAATCCATTTCATTTTCTGATGAAGGAACTCTAACTCCTTTTAGTCTACGGTGTTTTGATGATGGGCTACTTGTTGTATCATTAATTTTGCCATTTTTCTGATATTAGCTGCAGTAACCTATATGTTGTATAATATAAAGCATTGACTTGTTTCTTCTTACTTTGGTTGGAGTTGGTAGCCAGTAGCAGGCCCTAGAAGGGCATGAATTTAATCCTGTTTGCTTCCAACAATCTGCCGCCTTCACTACAGTTGTTAAGAGTGCTGTCTCATGTGAGCATGATTCACTTAATGTATAAATTTTATGTACATAAATAATGTTGCACAACGTACATACCCTGCCATGCAAGTGCAGTGTGCAGGAGCAACTGAACCGTCTTCTTCAATGACTACCCATGGCAACAATGGTGTACAGGAGCTTTGTTGACTGTGATCAACCTGCAAACATGTAATTGTAATACAAAAACTCATATGCATTAAAAAAATCTACCATTGCTTTTATTACAAACTTTCTCAGATAACTGACATCAAAACTGTGCAGTAACAAATCATGAACCAATCCAGCAGTAACAAACCCTTCTGAATCCAGCATTCCTTTCCATGTCTTATTTAATTTATCATTAATTTACATCATATTATACCTTTATGCTTCTCCTGTATATTGACTTATAGTAGATATCATGTACACTGTTACATCACTCCATGATATGGCTGGCAGTAATTCTGAGCTTTTTTCCCATTCAGAATTTTTTATAGAATAAAGATCCACCTTAAGACCAGTTTTGGACACCTTATCCTTATAGCGTAGCCTTGCTACTGAACTTAGGTCTTGTAAGTATCCACTCCACATTGTAGTCTTGCTCACAAACACACCTGCATACACATGGCTTTGCTCGTGCGCATAGGCTTTTTTGCCAACCAAATGGCCAACATGAGGCTGCACCCATCAATGAAGCACTATGGTGCGTGGACTCACGTGCTGAGATTCACCTGAGGGATAATGTGCTACTTGTACTGCCCCCATCATGATATTATATAAGATTTGAAAAAAGGATAATAGATTTTGAGTAAACTGCAACAATACTATTACTGCACTGATTCATAAAATAAATTACACAGCAAATTTGCTTTATTTATGTGTAAAACATCACCAAAGTGACGCACAGGACTGCTTCAAATTGGAAGACTTTGAGGACTGCTTGTAAAATCGGTCTACCTTGCTAGTCATGAAGTATTTAGAAATGTGTTTGAGATACAGATGTTAAAATGTAACACAAAAATTTCGGCATCATTTCATGAAGATGTGATGTTTTATAAAGTTGACACACTAGTCTATCACAGTTTATTTTTAAGCACTATTTTAGAGCAATAATAACGCAACATCAAATCTTTGAAAAAGGCTTTTATCAGGTAGAAACAGTAGAAAATATCAGCCCAGACAGCTAATTGCCTAATTTTTGGGCTGCATAAATAGGGACGAGAGCATCAGAGTTGTCCCATTGCTAGGCTACAATATGAAATCAATGGGAATAATAAAACCACAATTGGAAGTTTCCTATCCCTGTAAACTTTAATATCTCGGCGGTGGAACATCATTTATATTTTCGGGGGCTGAATTCGGATTTAAGTTATTGAAATGGGTGTGGTTTTATGCAAAAAAAGGTTGCTGTTTGTACTGTTGAATTTAGAGTGGTTTTCTTTGTCTTTTTCTCTAAATAAGATGAAGAAATGATGACCGTAGGTCTAGCTTTACTGATAAAAGTTAGTTTTACCTCAAGGTAGCAGAGAATTTTTGGGTGGGCTCTGCCCCTTCTGTTTCAAGAAGGGGCCGGGGGCTTTAGCCCTTCAGCCCACCCCATTCCACCACCTCTGCCACTGATGTAAAGGTGGCCCATCTACAATGACAACTTGTCAGTAATGTCAGGACATAGGCTTGAAGTGCTCGTGTCAAACTTGCACTTAAAATGACTACCTCAAAATGCCATCTAGAAGTAGCCCAAATTTTGACAAGTTATACAAAATTAGGCCACTTTTGGACAAACTTGTGATGGTATTTCAACGCCACTACACACCCAATCAAAACTTATCAATAGATGAGTCAAGTGTGGGCTTCAAAGGGAGGGTGTCATGGGTACAGTTTATGCCCAAAAACCCACAAAGTGGGGCATAAAAACTTGGACACTCGCTGATACCTAAAATGGATATGTCTGTAATGTGAAAGTGTATACAGGTAAAATTATCACGTGACAATTGTTACCTTTAGCTGTTTCAATTAGGAAAGGACAAAGATAGTGATCTACATAAGATATTGGCTCATATTGCTGTCACTTCACTTTTGTCTCATTTGAAGGGAAGGGTTATTATGTCTATACAGGCAACTTTTATACTTCACTTACATTGTTTTCTGAGCTATGTTACAATGGATTTGAAGCTTGTGGTACTGTTCGCATACACAGAGTAGAGATGTCAAATGAATTTCAGAAATGCCAAGTTGCCAAAGGTATATCCTAAAACAAAGAAATAAGAATTGACTTATAGCCAAGGTGAAATAAAACCAACAAGAACAGAGGATGGAAAGCTTACATGCCTAAAACGGCCAAATCTTTTAAAAGAACTGTAACAATGTTGTCTAAGTTTTCATAATACAAAAAAGAAGGAGAACCAGAAAGGCTGATGGAGGAACTGAGGTTGTAAAGCAACCAAAAATGGTTTAAAAGCAACCAATACATGGGTCGTGTAGATCACAATGATCAATTGATAAAGTATTACTGCTATTCACACAGGCAAATCATAACCATTTTTGTTATAATTTGACATCGTATCTACATGTAGGTCAAAGAAATGGTGCAGAAGACTGTTTTTTTATTTACTGGAAGTGGCTTTTGTAATTGCTTGCAAACACTTCAATAAAGAAATAGCAAGTTGCATGCCACTTCCTGAGTTTAGAATATCCGTTGCTAAATACCTGCTACAATGAGACACCAAAGGTGCATGGCCTAGCCCCTAAAGCTGTTTGGGAGGTTTGGCTTAGCTAGACCAAGCCAGTATATTTATTGTATTTAATGCACTAGCTTTCATTTTAAAAAACGATACTGTGGGGTTTTGTTAAAAACTACAGCTTTTGATGTGGCTACTATCTATCAAAAACAAAGACTACTATACAAAAAATTGAGCTTGAGGCTGAGGGATTATCATAATAGCTACTTCCTAGCTGCAGTTACACTTACTCTAGCATGCTGGCAGCTCCAGGCTCCAGCAACTCCAAGCTTGGAGGCGTGGCATTAATTATCAATAATGCAGCAAGAGAGAAATAAGATTTATGTTTTTCTCTTCTTCTAAACACAATTATGATGTTATAATGGCAAAAGTACTTTTGCCCACATAGATTGACTTAAGAGACTTTAGGATCCTTAGACAAGCGAGCTGCTGCTCAAGTACATCACTCAGGATGAAATTCGAGTAGCTATAACTCACCAACAAGGAAGATTTCAAGAGTCTCAGACATTAAATGAATAACTAGTCTTGATCTACTGGAAAAGAGTCTCATTTACTGCCACAGTACTACCGCTATTGCTGGGCATTTTCTCATGAGTTGAAAAGGTTGTACTACATAGAGCTGCCCTCTGAACATCTCAAAGCAGTAAAGCAAGACTTTTCTTAACAGAAGAGAAGCTCTCACAGACTTAGAGTATGCAATTGTAAAGGTATAAATTCTCAAAGACAAAATATAGCACACCGAATGAAGCTGTTATCTCTCCCTTCCTCAAGGGGAGTGGTCGGGGTCAACTGTCTCATTGAAGGCTGGGGCCCCTTGTAATATCTGGCCTTACCCACAGAGAGAGAGGGTGTGTGCAATGATGTTCAGAGAGAGTGAGGGAGTGGTGGTGTGTTAGAGGGCCGCATTAGATTGCAGTCTACAGGAGAGGCTGGTGCACCGTCCATCAGAGTCATCTAGCCTTTCCCAATCCCTTTCACTGGTCTCTTTGGTAGGAGTTTCATCTCCCACTGGTGTTGTTCTTTGTCACTCCAGTCTTTTCTAGGTGGCCATTTGCCAGTGTGGCCCCAGGGACCGCTTACCCCTATGCCATATTCCCATTCTCACGATCAGGGGTCATGCTTCTAGCAGTGTCCAATGCTAGCAGCCCCTGTCTGTTGCAGCCTATAAGCTCCCTTTCTTCTGACTCATGAAGAAATTTTATTTATATCTGTTGTGGCACTGGCCCTCCTATGGGGGAGTTTCTGTGGTTGCACTTTGTGACCTCCATCAATTCCTCTTTGTTGACTTCAGAAGTCTTTCTCCTTGTGATCAATTAACTATCAGGGTCATCACCTCTTCGTGTGACCTGAGCAATGCTTTTATTCAATTTTCTTATCTGTTCTCATTGCAGTTGTCTTTGCTTTCCGTATCTCATTTCTGCTACCAGTCAGTGTCAGCTCCACAAGTGGCAGCTCCACTGTTGTGTCTATCCAGACGTCATGGTGCTTCTTACTCCTACCAGGCAGCAGCGGCAAAGTTGGCAGGATCTTGCCTTTTTTTTATGCTTGTTGCTCCCCTTTGTCTTTTTTCCCAGGCCTGTTCATGTGCTGCTTTTTCCCTTCATGGGGCTCAATTTTTTTCTTCATTGTCTACTTCCCTCGTTTAGGGAAATTTCCAAAATCTAGGTGTTTATCCTCGTAGTGGTCCCTTCTCTGCTCCCAGCTCATTTAACCTCTCTGCTCCCGTCTCCGGGGTCAGTCAGGTGGTTTGTCTGACACAGCTGGTATCTCATCAGTCTCTGATGGTGCAGGTCCACTCAGATGTGCCCACCTCCATGTCAGGGCTTCTCTTTCGGCTACTTCTGAGCTGCCCCCCTCCAAGCTGCTAGGCATGGCTCTCTCTTCAGCTCCTGCCTCATCTGCCACTTCCTTCCTGGCTTCAGCATCGACCTTACTCCCTATCCCCGGGAAGGCGGTGGACAAGATTTCTAGAAAATTATTCATTGAATTTAGAAGGTTTTTGCCTGACAAAGTAGCTTTGGCCTCCCACTTGAGGGAGCTGGGCCCAGTCCAGGGCGCCACTTCTCTGTCCTGGATGAGGGACATTTTTCTGATACCCTCTTATGGATCTCTTGTACTTTGTCCAACATTGCTGTAATAGTTCCTAATGCTAGGCTTTGTAGGTGGGTCGCATATAGCCTGTTCAGCTGGCTCAGTCTCACGGGGGCTCCGGCTCAAACATGACCATAGTTTTGCTCGGCAGGTGGTGGCTGGAGCAACCCTAAGTTGGTCGGAAATAAACCCCTCTTTTACGTCGCCTCAGTGCTTGGGTTTGGTCCTGTAAAGGGCTAACTGTGCCCTTGACCAGCAAAGCAAAACTCTGTCCTGCCCCAAGCCCAATAACAGGACTCCCCTATAGATTTGTTGTTGTTACAATGCTGGAATCTGTCCTTATTCCTTTGACAGATGTCGTTTTCTACGTGCTTGCAGGGCATCCAGCAGCTGATTGTATAGAGAGTAAAGAGAAGGCTAAAGCCAAGTCACCTTCCTCCACTTCTTAGCTCCATCCAACTCCTAAGCTGAGTCCAAGACGTTGACTCTATTATTCACGATTATCACTTAATTATTTAATGTGTATTAGGTTAATGATCTTTCAACTCCATTATTGTAGGCACTTCTCCATGGCTTCTGAGCCACTATCCTTATACGTCTAATCTAATGGCCCTTAAGCCAGCAGGCATCTCTGCCAGTTAGGTTGCCTCCCCCCAGAGGTCTGGCGATTGTACTTCACCAGCCTCCCAGATACATCCCTCACTGATTTCCTGATTTAGGGGATCCCTACTGGTTTCAGGGTTGGCTCTCACACTCTCGGCTGAGCTCGGCAGAACTACCCTTCCATTCAGCAGAACCCTCAATTGTTCAAGACTACCTAGCTGGAGAGCTAGATGAAGCCACTATTAGGGTCGCTGGTCTTGACAAAGCTGTCCATGTTAACCCGAATGGTTTATCCCCAACACGCCAGCCCAGCAAGTTTAGGCTTATCACTGAACTATTTTCCCCAGACAGGGCAGTGTCAGCAATGACATTGAACTGGTGCTGTGTTCGTTCACCAACTCCTCAGTGGATCAGGCTGTAGCCACAGTCCACCAGGCTGGCCGTGAAGCTTGGATGGCCAAGCTCAATCTTTGTTCCACCTATAGGAGGGTCCCTGTCCACCCCGATGACCAGCCCCAGCTTTGGGAGATCAGCTCTTTTGTGTTAAGGCTCACCCCTTCGGCCTACTGTCGGCCCTGAAGTTGTTTATTGCCATGCCTGCTGCTTTAACTTGGCCTATGCAATGTCAAGAGATCTCACATCTGATCCATTACCTCTACAAATTCTTCTGGTCGCTGGCAGCCTCCCATGACTGTCAGTGGGTTCTGGTGGTCACTGTTGGGCTGTGTGACAATCTCAGGCTACCCGTTGTCAGCCCCACGACCTTTTTATCTTCCTCAGTATGGATTTTGACTCCATTCATCAGATCAAGTTTCTCGAGGATAAGTTTTATTGGCTTAAACAGGCATTCCGCCTGTGGGGCAATAAGTTAGCTGCTACCAAGAGGGAGCTCCAGTGACTCATTGGACACCTTAACCACATGGCAAAAGTGATCAAGCCAGTTCGGCCATTCCTCAGGGGCCTCATCAATACAATAAAGATGCATCGGCTGCAGCACCACAAAGTTGAGCTCAGTGTCAACTCCCGGAGGGATATCGTGTGGTGGCAGTGCCTGCCGTCCTCCTGGAATGGGATGTTTTTCCTTCTTGTCCCATTTCTCCAATGCCTCCAGGCTCTGGGGTTGCGTGGCCTTCATCACCTCAGGCAAATGGTTCCAGCTCAGGCGGCAAAAATCATGGACCAAGGTCTCAATTGCCTTTAAGGAGCTTGTCCTTATCATGGCCAGCCTGACAGTACAGGGTCACCAGTGGTACAGGGTTTCTGTTCTTTGTTGCTGTAATAACTATGCTGTCGTTTACTGCATTTCCGCAGGGACTGCAAAAGACCCTAATTTAAATCACCTGCTTGCCATTTTGCAGTCTAAGTCGGAGGTCTGTGTGATATTGGAGCATCCACCAGATGTGTTAAATGGGTGGTACATGCCTTGTCATACATTAGGAGCTTAAGTCCTTTCTTTCTCCTTCCCCAGGCTCACAGGTCTCTAGTTGCCCAGTCAGACATTGTACCAGGGCTCGTGTCAGACCACCAACCCAACTGGACCTCAAAGGGTTAGATGAATTGCCTAGATCTGTTTGTTTGAGGCTCGTCCAATAACTCCCGCAAAACCTACTAAACAGAGAAGAGACAGTCCCCGACTTTCTGCTCCGAGACAGGCATTGCCCCGCTCCCTCCATCTGAGATGACGCTGTGTTGGTTTGTCGCGTGACTGGCCTCAGAGGGGCATCAAGCCCAATCCATCTCCAGCTACCAGTTAGCTGTCTGGCATCTGTCTATCAAAGCAGCTCTTTATCCACTGTCTAGAGAAGTCTGCCCGCATTTACAGTACACTCTCTGGAGGAGTGGCAGGGTTTCAGGGTGCAGACTCTAGGCTCCCAATCACTCCTCAGATCTTGCTGGGCCTCCAGTCAGTCAGGTATGTGTGAGGTCATTTGCTGTGGGCCATGTCGGTGACAGCCTTTCTTGAATGCTTTTGTATAGGCGAGCTCACTGCCCAAGACATTAATTCTGTCAGAGAATCAGATGTCTTCATTGAACAGTCTCCAGCTCGGGCTCGGCTGCTTCTCTTGTTCTCCCTTTTGACCCTTGGTTCTCAGTAGTCCTTGGGACCACTGGTGGCCCTTTCGGTCCTGTGCAATCCCTGGCCAACTACTTGACCGTGCGCCTGGTCCTGAATTTGTCAGGCCGAATGGCCGGCCAGTCTTGAAACAAGGCTTTGTAGAATACCTTTGTGCTGCTCTAGCAATGTCCGGTGTCAACCTGGCTTGCTATCCATAGCAGCAGCAGGATATGAAGAGTAGTCGGGCAATAAAAATGGCACACAAGAGCATGCTGCAATTTTGGCCATACCCATTTTTGCATATTTTGGGTGTGTACTTGCACATGCAGGCATTATGATTGTACAATAAAAATACTCCCAAAAGGCATCCTATCTATCTCTAAAGCTCTATTTAACCTGTAAAGTGCTAATCCCGGTCCTCCTGGAAGGCTTGTTGGCGGAAAAAATTGTCCCTTGCTAGCCATGGTAATTGCTTAAACATTCTATATTAGGAATTCTCCTGAGACGTTGGCCACTCTGGCTAGCCAGATTTCCACATCTGCCACCTTCTCAAGCTGGCGTAACACTGGTCTTTTTGTATTTGCTCTTTTAGCTATTGTTTACCTACTGTCTCTTTTTTGGCTCTGTTTTCTGTCTGTTAATTTGGTCAGTGACCAAATTAACAACAAGCATGGTCAGTATGTTGTATTATTTTGAGTTTTGATTTATCTGATGTGGTTGGGTTATGAGGTTTGCTGTGGTAGGGAAGTTTTAGTCTCACCTCTATCTCTGACTACCTTACTCTCTTCCTCACACTTAGGGCCATGTGGGCTTAAGTCTCTGCCCTCGAGTCTGGCCTTTCCACTTTCCCTGTTAATGTCTTTAGGCATTAGCTTCCCTTACAGAGGCCTAGTCCCGATCGGGTCATTTCCCTGGGAGCTTTAGCCCTTACTCAGTGAGACATTTAGCCCGATAAACTTAGCAAAGTCCTGTTCTTT
>NW_003546383.1:1589-23798 GCF_000090795.2 Amphimedon queenslandica | reverse complement strand
TCCTCCAATGAGACAGACTGCCCGAGGGAAGACTTCATTCACAGGGCACTACCGGCTCGACTGGGAAGGGGATTTTAGGTTCCCTTAGCAAGGCAAGCTTGTCTTTGGAGTAGTGTGCCTGGGGTGGGCTCTAGCGGAAGATGTTTTGGTGTGGCTGGCCGTATCCTCTTGTTTGGCTGAAGGTGAGTTAACATTGTGAGTTACACCATATTTATGGTTATAAACTTTTTAAAACACCTAGCATGCCATATGTTGGTGCACTTGTGTCAGTGCTAGTACAGTCAGTAACCTGTTAGATAAGCTTCTCTCTCGAAAATGGGAATTGAAGGAGAGACTTTACAGAAAATCACAGACACCCTACTTTTTCCAGATCTAAACAACCAAGCAAATAAGGTGTAAGCAGCTGGCGTAATTAAAGCAATAATCGTGAGGGATCAGCAACTCGTGGAAATTATCATACAGGTCTCTGGGAATAGTGGAATTTGAGGAATTCCATAGGGATTTTTATATTTAGTTCATTTCGCACAAATTTCTTGGAAATTCTATAATTAATTGTAGTATACTTCAGAATATTTTTGGTTTTTGTCACTAATTAATTCATCATTTTTATTAATAATATAATTAATTAATTACTATTAATAACATAACTAACTAATAACATGGCTAAGACAGCCTTTCTTCAACTGAATTCTGTGGTGTTTTCATTAGCCTGAGTTTGGATTCAACAAATAATATAACCCATGCAGTAGTATCTAATGATGCACAAGATGAGATGAAGTCACACCTAGTTAAGTTGATAAAAAAGAATTTGGCCGGGAACTGGTAGCATCCCCAGTACACACTTCAAGAGTTATATGTTATGGGTTCATTACAAACAGAGTCATAAATAGTTTCAAGACAGAAATGAGAAGTTGCTTTGTAAAATTGTTTTAAATGAATATATTTCAGATTATTCTAGCCTTTTATACATTTTAGCACTAAAAATTCCTCAAAACCCATTCAAAAATTTTACAAATTTCGAAAATTTTATAAATTTTAAATAAATTTCGAATTTTTGAAATTTCCTAAAAAGTGCCCATGATTGGGAATTTTGTACAGCTTTTACCATTGTTGCTGACCTCCTCAAATCAATATTAAAATTCATATGTACAAGTGCAAATGTGACAAATGTTATCTTCATTACTTTTGGTTCATGCACCATGTGTAGCAAAAATAACATGACACTTATAATTTCAAAATGATACATACGTAAATTCAGATGATTAGTGCTACTGATAAGTAACTTTGAAACTCAAGAACAAATAAATGAATATATCTATCTTTATGATGTCATTCAAAGACACCGCCAATCAATAAAAAAGATACAGTGCCCCACTTGGTAGCCAAAGGTCTGCTATACAGGCACGGGGTCTAATATCTAGAAGGTGACACAGGAAGTCTCATGTAGGTATAAATAATTTACAAAGGACTACTGAGCTCCGCCTATTAACCACAAGGTAATATCAACATTATCACAAAAGAATAATTAAATGTGGGTAAGTGAAAAGCAAAAAAATTAATACAAGTTATAAGTTGAAAGTAATGTTAAAGGTACAACCAGACATTACATTGTTGGTGACTATCTTAAAGCTTTTGACAAGCTTCTCTAACATCTATTCTTTTTGGGGTAATACTTCAGACACTCACTGCTGTTGCAAATCTGTGATACTGCTATATGGCTTCAGTCCATCTAGAGAATGATGCCCAGTCCTGTCCATTATGACTTTCTCCTGCAATCCAGCATCCATCATTCTTGTGGCAGATGCAGCACATAAACTGTGATTTGACTTTTCTTCAAATGAAATCCCTGCATCTTTACACATACCTTTAACCATGCCTTTTAAAGTATTATGGCCAATTGCACAGACATAAAACCATTGCTTCTCTGAATCATCACAGCTGTAATCTTCAATCATTAGCCTTAAGTAAAATGTGTCACTGTCACTACTATCTGGCTTGAATTGAGTCGTTTTGGAGATATATAAGTCAAGCAAACATACTAAACATCGGTATCCAAGTGAGGGATTAGTAAAATGCTTGACTACCTTGTTTGGCTGCCTCTTCCTGACTTGCTTTACTCCTCCCAAGTTGTTCTTGCTTCCATGTTCTGTATACCAATAATAAGCCATCATTTTGTAGCAGCAATGCTCACATTATATATACATTCATTATTATTAATATTCACTTATTATTATTTATTACTAATTAATTATTTCTGACACACACACACTCTCTCTGTACACTTGTGTTTCTCATCTTTGTCTTTCTCTATATCCTTCTCCATCTAGCTTATTTGTGTTTATGCTCACTTATCAGTTGTTGTTACTTGTTTATCAGATCAATCTGTTAATGAAAAGTCAAGTAACCACATTGGTGACCCAAACTATGTCTTGTTTGTGCCCTTCAACACCTCCGAGGTCGACTACTCCTGCTCCTCTGTTTCCTGCTGCTACCGTCGACATTTCTTCTGTTTAAGTCAAGCTACCACCATTCTGGGAAGCGGATCTTCTTGTTTGGTTCACGCAGGTAGAAGCTCAATTTGCTACAAGACGAATTACTTCCCAGAAGACCATGTTTGAACACGTCATTGCTTCTCTTTCTCCACCATATGCTATATGGAAGTATGTGACCTCATCCTCCATCCTCCTACTTTTGCTCAATACAACACTCTCAAATAACAGTAGGTGAAGTGCACTGCTACTTCTGAACAACGCCGCCTGCAACAATTATTTAATTCAGAAGAGCTTGGTGATAGAAAGCCCTCTCAATTGCTCCATCGAATGCAACAACTACTAGGAGATAAAGTGGCACCTACTGACGGTTCTTTTCTGTGAGAGTTATTTTTACAACAACTTCCACATAATGTTTGTATGGTATTGGCTGGCTCTGGGGATAAAATTCATGAAGACTTACTTGAGGTCTTCACACCACAAGTATCCACTGTGGCTACTTCTACTGTAGTTGAGCAAATCAGTGCTGAAATTGCTGCTCTCAAGACACTACTTGAATCACAACAAAAGCAGTTGTCACAACGTAAGAAAGCATCCCGTTCAGCTCATCACTCTCGTCGCTCTAGTCCAGCTCGCCCTGTAACTACACAACATCAGAGTACTACACTTTGCTGGTACCACAGTCGATTTCAGGCTGCTACCAGGATATGTCAACCACCTTGACCTGGACGGAAAACGACCAGGCCAGGCACTGATGGCAACCAGTGACCCTGGCCAACTCAATAATAGTCGCTTATTTTACTTGTCTGATCTTGTTTAGGTTATTGTTTTCTGATCGATACTGGAGCTAAAATTAGTGTCCTCCCTCCTACTCCTCCTGAACGACTACGCAGCAAAACTAGTCTCTCAAACAGGCTGCAAAAAATTCAGTCATACCTACATATGGTCAAAGGTCTCTTACATTGAACCTTGGTTTGCGCTGTCCATTTCGTTGGATATTCATCCTTGCAGATGTAAGACACCCTATCATTGGAGCTGATTTTCTTAAGAGTCACAATCTCTTAGTTGATATGCGCAACAAGCATCTTATTGCCTCTTTCACACAATGACAAGTTCAAGGACTCTCTCTGTGTGAACCTCCTGATGTTACTCAGCTCCATACATATCAACCCCTTTTCAAGACAAATTCAGTGCTCTCCCTCGGCAATATTCAGAAGTTACTCAACCCTCCAATAGTGACACTCCTGTAAAACATAATACTGTTCATCACATTTTCACTACAAGACCTCCTGTCACCGCACATCCTCAAAGACTATCTCCTGAGAAGCTTCAGATTGCTAAAGCTGAGTTTGATCACATGCTACAGCTTGGGATTATCGAACTTTCATCAAGTAACTGGTCTTCACCAATGCACATGGTCCCTAAAAAGTGCTCTACTAACTGGAGACCATGTGGAGATTATGGCCTCCTCAATAGTCATACTACAGCTGATAGGTACCCTGTACCGCATATTCATGATTTTACAGTTACTTTACAAGGTAAAACTGTATTTTCAAAACTAGATCTAGTACGAGCATTTCATCAAATACCTGTTTCCTCTGAGGACATTCACAAAACCACTGTCACGACTCTGTTTGGTCTGTTTGAATTTGTTCGAATTCCATTTGTTCTTCGCAATGCAGCGCAATCATTTCAAGGATTTATTGATGATGTCCTTCATGAACTTCCCTTTCGCTACGCCTATATTGATGATGTACTTGTCACTAGTAGTACTAGAGAGGAACATATCTCTCATCTCACTGCAATACTAACTAGATTCAAAAACATGGAATTGTTATAAACTCTAATAAGTGTGTATTTGCTAACCCTTCTTTCTTTTTAGGTTATCACATCGATCAATGTGGAATCCGCCCATTGGAGGACAAAAGTCATGCAATTCGTAATTATCCTCAACCACTCCGAAGCAATTATGCCAATTCCTAGGACTAGTGAACTTTTATCACAGATTTATTCTATCATGCGCTAAGATTCTGTCATCACTACATTCATTACTGCCATCAACTAAGATTTTAAAAGGTGATCTGCAATGGACTCCTGATGCTCTGTCTTCATTCACTAATATTAAGGACACTCTAGCCGATGTTACCTTACTGTTTCATCCTGTACTGAATGCACCTACTTCTCTTATGACTGATGCGTCTGATCTAGCAATAGGAGCGGTGCTACAACAACTAATCGATGGTCATTGGCAACTGTTATCATATTTCTTTAGGAAACTTAGTGCCGCAGAATGCAACTACAGTACATTGGATAGAGATTTGTTAGCAATATACTCTTCTATACAACATTTCTCTTATTTTTTAGAAGGACATAATTTTCATGTCTATACGGATCACCGCCTACTCACATACTCACATACAGCCATCAGCCTCGCCTCAGGCTGATATGGAGACAAACGCACCCTCACCCTTGGCCTTGGGTCTGATAAATCCCATACAGACATACTAACCATGCCATAAATATTACTTATAATAGTGTAAAGGGGTCTATTCAAAAGCCATTGCAAGTAGTCTATGCCAAGTACTAGGGACTTGCCATAACCAGTTGGTAGCACACAAGACATCTATATTCTGTGAAACAGCACGCACTGCTTCTCATCGCTCAATTTCCAGAGTTATACTAACTTTAGCCTCAGCTACAGAGAGAGCCTTTGCACTGCAGCTGGAAGAAAAATCTTGTTAGAGAAATATCTTGTTAGAGATCACACCTTTAAGTCTAAACCATGTGTTTGAAGCAAATGGTCAAATTTGCGGTAATGTATGGAGAAATGAGTTGTGACAGATTTTTCAGTTCACCCAATATTGGGTGCAAGATCTTACAGGAAAGGAGGACAGAGTTGGCTTAACAACAATAGCCCAGGAGGGGGATAATGAGAATTTTCATTGATAAGTGCACTTGCCAAAAATTTTTTTCTGGTAGGCATACATGAATTGAATAGATGCTATGGCTATAGCTGGCACATACTTAGAACATAAAATTTTAGGCTGTGTCTAGAGGACCGGTAACCAGACACAGTTTTCAATTGCTAGAGATCCGGCAGTCTGTTTTTCTCCGTAAAACAGCTTGTGCGCATGCACAATAGTGCAAAATGGATCTTAATCTTTTTATCAAGAAACACTAAACCCTAATCCCAAAACTCAACAATCCCGGAGGCTAAGATGTACGAGAGGGTGCTCTAAAAACTAAACACTAAACCCCAATCCCAACCCTACGACCCCGGAGGATAAGATGTATGAGAGTGTGTTATTTCTTGACTTAATCAGGGGCGTATCTAGGAATATAAGAAGAGGGGAGCTGAGGGCGCGCTAAGCATGCCACGATTTTGGCCACACCCACTTTTACGGCGGTAAAACGGCCTTTTTCTGCATTTTTGTCAATTACGGGTGGGGCCAAGATCATTTCAAGCATACTGTCATGCGACCTGCCATGATACTGGTACTTCTGATTGCTCCTTAAAGCATAGGCGGCTGCAGGCCTAGGCATTGGGGGTCATTGCCTAGGTTAAAAATTAGACCGGAAGTAGAAACAATGCTATTTAACCCTTTTACCACACCCCTTTAATTAGAAATGCCTAGGCTGAGTTGGACTTCTGCAGCCGCCAAAGCCTTAAAGCACTGGAAACTGCTGAAATCATGATCAGGGGGCTAGATAACTTTGTTAGGAGGCTTGGTAGTGATGCAAGAGTCCAGGATTTGAGTAATTTTTTCTGAGCCCAGCCATGAGGGGGGTGCTCAAGCCCCCTCAGCCCCCCCCCCCTAAATACACCTCTGTAAATAAAGCCCAAAAGGAGAAACAAACAGAAAAAAATCATTTTTAAAAAATGAAAAAAATCATAAACTGTAGCATAGTTCGATGCAGTAGTCCTGAACGGATTCGAACCACTGCCCACATCCATGCAATCCACATGAGCCTCTCCACTGCACCACCACGACCCTGCTGCATTTGTGATGCTGGTCTTTGGATTTATACTCGATTATTCATACTGGGATGTAGCCCCAGTATTACATATAATATAGGGGCGAAGCCCCTATTACCGGACCTCTAGCCCTGAATACTGTGTCCGGTTACCACACCTGTAGACACTTTGAAAATTTTATGTCCTTTATGATTTTTAAACTGTCACAATTTTACCACGATTTCTGTCTTTTAAAACACTTTTATCACAAGAAGGCTCCTTAATGTCTTATTACCATTGTACCACAATAATGTGCATGGCGTGTTTTATTGTCTTGAGGTAAGATAATGCTGTCACCAACGGCAAAACCTTTAATCTCAATTCTGAAATCATAATGCTTAGCTACATGTAAGTATAGGACTCACTCAGCTAGGCTCCAAAACGTTGAGTGTAAAAATTAATTTTTATAACTAAGAACATTAATAATTATGCTTAAAACATAAAACACTAAAAACTATTTCCCCGAAATGAAAATGTTTGCTGCACCTGCAGCAATCTTTTGATATGAAATATAGTTTTGGTGCACAACGTTCCAGTCTGAGGTATCTTGACTTTTTTTTGAAAACTAACAATAAAGTTAAAGAATTTCTTCATATCATCAGGGTCTATTGACATAGGGTCAAAACTAGTTAGCACATCTAAGCCAACATTCTTTCTAAGCCTATTACAAATGCATTATCAAAATTATCATTATTGTTATTAGCACCTCATTAAATTAGCAAACACAGTCAAAAGCTCCTGTCTGAGATATTGTAGTGTAGCAATAGACAAATAACCATTTTCTGGAAGTTGAATCTAAAAACATTCCAAAACAGTCATTCAATTTTTGAACCATAACACCTACTGATGAAAAATCATCTTGCTGATTATGTGCAATCTATAATATAAATGTATGTATTTATTTTAATAAATTAAATATTTTTATATAACATTACTTGGAAAGACTGCACTGCATTCATGGTGTCATCATCATATTGCCCATCAAGGCAATGAATATGACTGAGAAAGCTAAGTTTTTGTAGCATCATCTAAAAATGTCAATTATGTCAATGATGAAATGCTTGGCCCATGAAACAGAAATTGTGCAAGTACCACCAAATTTGAATTAATAGAATATTTGATTTTACTTGTGGATGAAAGTACAGTACATCCTCTATTATCCGAACACCGGTTATCCAAACCCTCGTTTATCCAAATACATGGCTGTCTCTAATGTGCATGCTCAGACTAGTTAATTTATTAATAACCGGTTAAAATGGCTACTAGAGCATGAGTTTAACGGAGCTTACCCAAGAGGAAGACCATTAAAGAGAAGCCTGAGATGCTTTGCGAGTTAGAGGAAGGAAAGTCATGCACATTTATTCTTCAAAAAAGGACAGAATAGGTCAGTCTACTGCATTCTGCGCTGTATTTCACTTATCAGGACTTATTCAGCTATTTGAACACTTCTCCAAATAAAAATGCACCAAGATGTTCGATAATGGAGGATGTACTGTACTCCATTCACAATAAAATGATGCATTATAGTGATGTACCTGACATTGTTTTGTCAACTGCAAAGAACTCTCCTTTACACTACCACTTTGATTACCATACATGTGATTCTCTCTGTAATTCTGCTCAAGATAAACTATATCACAAGCTACATTATATTAAATTAAAAGTCAGTAAAAATTAGCAACATACTGAAAACAGTACTTGATTCATCATCTTTGCCCTACCGAAAATAAAGCATGAATTACAAGTACTGTATGTTACATATAACACACTGTGAGGTTTTTGCAATGATTTTGTACCATTTTTTTCTTTCCACAGTCCGTTTCAGAGTCTACTTCCAAATGATGCACTTCGGCAGTAACCACAAACTCCTTTGTCCTTTCTTTGCTTAATCTGTAAGTATCATAATCAACATGACAACTTAATAAGGCACTGTTGTCCCTTCTTCCTTTTCCACTTCTATCATGCTGTTTAGAAGTTAAGTAAGACAAAGAGTTTGCCACTGCACTGACAGGAACTGAGGAACGAATAGGAGGATATTCCTCATCATCTTCAGGAACTTGACTTCCTAAACGAATCAGCTGAATGGAATACCGAAGAGTTTCGAGTTGTTCTAAAATATTTCTTGAATTCAAAATGATCAACTCTTCTCCTATCATGCCATAAAACAAAAATATGTAAAAATCATAACAGATGCACACAGTATGGTATTCATAACCTCTAGGGCGTGGCATGAGTGATTATAAATACCATTGACCTGTATTGCAAAAATGTCTGTTACAGGGGCGTTGTAACTAACTTAACAAATAAACCTATAGAAATCAAAGGTTTTGTAATGGTGCCTTAATTAGCAAATGATGACAGTATTGTAGTGAGCATGTGGCAGAAAAGAGGAAAATGGCTACTGCTAGTCTCCTTTTGTGTCTCAAAGTAAAGTACTTCTTTATAACTATTATTAGTACTATTTAATTAGTTGTAGATTAAGCAATTTAAACTAAAAGCAAAGTGTGGGACAGCAAGCAAATGTTATCACGTTTAATTTTGAACATTGTCATGATTAATGGACATTATTCTACCTCCTGTACTATTGTCAGCACAACGCATGCACAGCTTTTGCCTATACTCCAATACATGACTCATGACTCTATTCCTGTCTCTAACACCATGTGTTAAGCAGCAAGCTAACTGCCATTTTGACTGCTACGTGGACAAACATTTTATTAATTAACATAACACATGAAAATCATGTTCTCCACTTATTTTTGGTTTGTGTTTAAACTTGTATGTACTGAAAGACCTTTTCCGTCTAAATACTTCAGCATTGTGCATGCACGTACAAAAAAAGCTACTACAAACAACTACTGAGTTTATGAGATACAGTTTATGAACAATCAATTAGCTGTTGTTGATTGTTAAATCATTTTGTTAACTTTCAAAATAACATTTCTTTCTATGTAACTATCATTTTAATGATTTACATCTTATTATAAGGTAATCTGTTCGTGATTATAAAGAGTGACTGTTTAAAGTAGGCTGGTCAATTATGAACACTTTTAATTTTAAAATCTCCAGTTCTGAACAATACAAGTTTGTAAAACAGATGATAGCTCTACTTGAGCCAAAAATGAAGATCGTCACAATAAAATTTTTTGGTATTTTCTTCTTAACTTCAAAAAAATAGCCAAGAATACTGAAAAACGCATCATAAAAACGGTCGCAAAATCCATGGTTAGACTATCTGTTTCTAAGTCCAGCCAAAAAATGCCAGGACACGACATAGATATCAAGCTTAACAAAATATTCACTAGAAGAACAAGGTATAATATGCCTCAATGGCAATTATTATTGACTGATGTAAAGCCAACAATAACTCATGAGAACCTGCCTACTTTTTAAAAATTATTATTGGGCGAAGCCCTTACTTACAAGAACTTGAACGTAAGTCTGGGCGTGACTGGGAGGTGCGGTCTGGAGGTGGAGCCCCTCAATGTTTTACATTCTTTCTAGTACTTTTAATTTTAAAGATTGAAACAAGTATGGTCAGAAAGGTATCCCATAAAGTTAAATTATTATTAATTACTACAACTAAATCGGTACTCAATACTTTTAATATTGAGGTCAAAACAACTTGCCATCGGATTCAAATCTAATTTTTGGCATTGTCCAAACCTTAATTCATTGTACTGCATGGCTCAAAGCACTACACCCTCATTGGTTTGTATTTTTGCTTGCACATATGAAACCATATCACACATGCATGAATTTCCATTTCCATGCTCCATTAACACAGGTATAATACTGGTAGGATTTTCTGAAACAGCTGTGCTGCTTCGATGTAAGTCCGTAACTTGCAGTAAATTGATTTTAAAGGATCTTGTCTAACTGACCACATGTAAACTTTCAACTACCTCTTATGGTAATAGCTTCAATTTCAAAACCCAACTCAAGCTTCTCAGTTTCTACCTACTTTGTAATAGTGGCACTGACCTCTTCTTTAAAGTAAACAGGGTTGGATATAAATTTGTAGATACACTAAACCTTTCTTTAAATTTTAGGTTCATTTATCAATAACAATAGACTACGACTTTTATGAAATAATAAATTTCCATACAATTGGGGGAAATGCTAGAATCTAGTCATAAGTCAACTTTTTACTACGATATTACAACTATCTCAATCAAAAAAAAATATCAAATGATCCCCAACATATTGAAAATACTAAAGCTCTTGGCTGTTGCCCCCATAAATAATAGTCTGTCAGCATTTTTATCAATTGATGGCGATTAAATGTATCAAAATCGGTGTCTTAAAAATCTTAGTAACAAAATTTTGCCAGAAACATTATCAGAGTTACACAAAAGCTATCAAAAAACAGGCTTTGTTTTACTGTAAAAACTGACAATGGAAAAGCTACTATGGAGTGACAATATGTGTCACAAAATGGTGTCTGCAATTAGCAAAGCTTGCAAGCACCAGATCTAGAAATTCTCACACCAAAGACGTCATTGAAGAAAAGTATGCAATAATTGTTGCATCTTTCGACTTAAATGGAATAAGGAGTGTTCTTTCTGACAAAAGTATATTATATAGGCGGTAGCCTATATGTAGGATTGAGCTTGATTTTTCAAGATGTCAGCCATTTTTATGATTTTAAAACACTTATAACTCTTTTATCTTATGTTGTACAGCCTTATAAATGGCTTCGATGAGCTCTCTCCTTCACTGAGCAATTCTCCTGGTACCTTTAAAGTGGACTGTAATGTAGCGGGAGCATTCCTGGAGAATAGGCCCAAATTCGAATTTCTGCAAATTCTTTAGACTTCTTCTTCTTTCATCTTCTGCTATCAACACAGAATCTTTTAAGCCAGAGAACCGCTCATGTTGGCTTTTACATCATTCCTTTGAGCTCGGGTCAAGAACTGGACATGTGGCTTCAAAAAGAAGCAAACTCAGAGAACAATGGAAAACAATTTCCAACTGCAGCACCACGTGGGTTTGTGGTTTGACGCAGTTTTAACTTACGCACATGTGATTAGCATGAATATGATTAACCTAACCACATAATCATAACAGAATGTAATTTATTAATTTAAACATTACTGGTACTATATGATATTTATGTACTATTACAAAATCTTACATTGAAACATTTATAGTGAATTCGTTTATTGAGGTAGTGCCTTTTCTTCCTTCTTTGGACAGTGCTAAATTTGTACATAGTTATAAAGATATAATCCATATAATGTCAAGGCTTTCTTTTAAAACCAAAGAGCACTTTGTGGTCATAGAGCCAATCCAATAACAAGTTAATATTTGCACAACACACAAGCATTATCAATCAATAAGTGCTTAAATGTTTAAAAAAAAAGAGTGCTCCATGGTATTGACGAATTACATCAGCCATTGCGAAAAAGACTACGGAAGTTTATTGTCATAATTTTTTTTGGACTGAGAATTACATGCATATAGTATACATCAAGTCATCAACCATTTAACACAAAATTATAATAACTACAATCACTATATAGGATTCATACTTGCTTCATACATTATTTCAAAAATACAACAGTTTACTTTACAAATAATACACAACATAGATCTAGCACTTATTTTAGGCAATAGGCACTATCTCAGTTTCTTTGGTGGACTATCTCTTGGCAATTTTTTGTGCTCTGACTTCCCATTTTCCATCACACTTGATGTGTCAGTTCAGTTTTCATCACGTGTTAGTTCTTTTTGTAGCCCTCTTTTTTCCCAGATACACTATTTCTTTTGGTGCTCTTCTATCATCATACTGGCAATAGAGTGTCCTCTGACTTTTATCCATTCAGTCACTATTTCATGCAGCAGTGTTGTTGCTTTCTTGGTGTCTTTCATTCCTAGTATGCACTCCATCCATACTGACATATCTGGGTCACTACATACTGTGTTTGTAAGTTTGTTAAACTTTTTACCTGAATCCTTCTGGGTCATCTACATGACAAATTTTTATAAACAAATAACTCAACTCCTACAAAAAATCAAATGCTGCACCAGTTACATAGCAAAGCCCACTTCTGTCAGTAGTCTCCAACAATTCTTCAGAAGAATCCTGGTCAAAATCACACTCTTCATGCAATACACTCCTCCAATATGCCTTCATTACACAATCATATACTTCTAAATTTATTCTCTAACTTTCGTATGACAAAAGCAGCATTGAGCCTTACAGCATTTTGTTCAACGTGAGAAAGTACTCAAGGGCTTGATGATATCCTGGTCATTCCACCTTTGGAAATTTCAAGTTTATTCTCTAAAATTGTGTCAATCATGCACTGCCACATTATGTAATCTTCACTACAAGAGATACTTATAGATTTCATTCAGTTTACTTAGCAGCAGCAAAAGGGCATTAGTCCTACATGTATATAAATGAAGGTTTTCATGAAGTTTCCTGAATTTTGATGGCAGAAGCATATCTTTAACATACATGTAGTGTTATATTTTCATCATTTTAAAAATCTTACTAGATCTCTATATTTTAGTTATAATGGGCAATAAGTTCTATAGCTTTCTTCTCTTCACCTTCTAAATTTCTTAAAGTTTCAATGTTAGGTATCACTCCTTTAATGACAAGGGTATTCATTTTGAGTTCTTCTAAAGAGAAAGTCCTAATTGCAAAAATGTACAGTGTGTTGGGGATAGCCATGCTTATTCACGTGTAGGCATCATTACATCATTACACATCACTATAGTCACATCTAGAGTCAAGAGCAATATGGCACAAGCAATTTACTTCTTGTTTCATATCCATGATGGGTATATATCTCTAGCATTGAAATTGTTCACACATCAACTGGTTTATTTCTAAAGCTGTTTCAAACCCCTTTAAAGGCATAGTGTAAACGGGGCTTATGCTTTCATCCTTTTAATATTTTTGAAGCTCCACCTATTGAGCTGAAGTGATTGTACACATTTATTAACCACTGTCCATGAAGTGGTTTGCTGCTGGTCAGGCATAAGTTTACAACAACTTCAGGGATTGACTTCTTTTTTAATTCTAAAAGATACTGTGGCAGACCATTTGTTTAGTAGAAATTTCAACTTCTCTAATGTCTAAATTTGTTGGTAAAAGCATTCCCTTTATCTTCAATTAAATACGTTACATACAGTAGAAGACAATAAAAACTTTGCGTTCCGTTTACGTTGAACGGCAATTAAACGGTAGCACCGTTTCCGTTTTTATTGTGGTTGTTCCGTTCATGGTCCGTTGGGTCTGGGCACTACAGTTTTTGTTATCATGAACAACGCTCCAAGCGTTGCTCAACTTTTCTCTTTTTCAACAGTTTCTTCAGGAGTCAGGCTTTCTTAGATACACTTACAGAATGACTACGAGCCATGGTTGATGATAAACGAGACAGGTAAGTCGTAAACGTAGCGACATGCATTTTATATAATTCACCCACCTTATTCTCATGTTGTATGATTCAATAGGACGACAAGAAGTAGTCACAAGAAAGAGTGCTCTGTCAAGCAAAGAAGCAGCTATTATATTATTATCATTTATAGAAATAAAATCATTTAATTATAGACCTGCTAGCCTACCAAGATCACAATGCATGATGCTTGCATCTTTTATAAATAAATAAAATTATAATATATATACTACAAGTTTTAGAAAGTAAGAGTACAATAATGATAGAAATATAATAATGATACTGATAAATAATGCTTATCACAATAAATTGAAGTGAATTAGACTACACCGAGCCTGGTGGCCCGTCCTCCAATGACACGAGTACTTCACACCTCGACTTCACACAGCGTCTCCTTGAGTTGAGGTCCACGCTGAACTGATATGACAGTAGTATCTCCAGAGCGGCAGTCAAGAACGAGCATAGTAGTATCTGTGGAGTAAAGAAAACCAAGGAGGCAAGGACAAAACGTTGAGCCAACGTAAAAACGCGCTCCATAGAAAAACAGACCATAAACGGAAGTAAACTTTTTTATATAGCATTGAAACGCCCAACGGCCGTTCAACGTAAACGGAACGCGAAGTTTTTATTGGCTTGTACTGTACATGTACACACATCTACATAATCCTTGGTATTACTTGCCATAATTTCAAGATTTCGAGCAAATGTCTCCAAGTTATCCTCTTCTCTACACCATCTATCTTTTTTAAAAGATCTTCTTGATTTTGGATCATCCATCTTGAATGCTTTAATTGCTTTGACTTTAGTCAAAAGCAAGCTACATGTAAAGTCAGAATGGTTTGTATCTTCCTCTTGAGGCATGCATGACTCAGCAGCCATGCTTAAAAATGTGGTGGTTGTTAGGCAACAGTAGGTGTGTGTCCAGTAAATATGTCATGTCACAGTCACATCTGGCAAAAAGAGCATGAGCATGACTGGTTTCATATCCGCTTGGTATACATAAAATTTCAATATCAGCCGGTTTTCATCAAAATAGGTTGATACCGATACTTTCATCAGTGTCAATGCAGCAAAGCCCCTGCAGTAGTGCCCTTGACTTATTAAATTTCTTGTTCTTACTAACTCTTGGTCTCTTTGGAGCTACTTAAACAAGTCCTTTTCAGAACTATTGTCTCGCCATATCTCAAAACTCTTCACACATTCCAGTTAATGTTTATTGACACGGGTGTGGCTTATTACCATCTAGAAATTTCTATGGCCCAAATATTTTGCAAATAGCTATCAAAATGACTTTTGCAGATTTTATTTTGCATATTTACCATGCCATTTCATTTAAATAGGCCAAAAAATTGTGTACCAAAATATTAAGAATGAAATGTTACCAGAATTTTGGGCCACAGACATTTTCTAGCTATACGGTATTACCAGGATGTGGACTAGCAACTAACAGCAGCAGAGTTTGCAGATAGAAAAAATGCATCAGTACCACTACAGTGTAGCTCAATCAACACTGCAGTGTTGAATACCAGCTCCATGTAAAAGGCACACAGCTGTATTCAACCAATGTATCTCATATAGCCAGAGCATCTGGCAAAATAGTTTATAAGCTGCATCATAATGTTGGCCAGCTCACACTTAAGGTCCTGATCGAGCCTTCATTTTCATTTCACTAATTATAGTGCAAAAATACACATGTACAAGTAGATACTGATGCATTCCTCTGAGGGTCTCTTTTTAGCAAATTACTTGTGGCACTCAACAAGTACTTTTAGCTTTGTAAAACCAATGCAGAAAGTAAAGTCAACAGCAACATCCTAGGCTAAGGTGAATGCAAACAAACTTAAATATTTACACTATTGATCTCTGCTAGGTGCACAGGTCCATATCCTCTGAAATCATTTTTTCAATAAAACTGCTGGATCACTGCAAAACTAAATTAAGACAGGTACAATTCTAAAGTGCATGTACATGTAATGTAGGAGTCCGGCAAATACATGTATAGTACAAGGCAAAAAAAGCTAAGTAGCACAAGTAGTACACAGGTAGTTCATAGGTAGAGTTATTTACTTCACCAATCTTTGTTACTCTTCGCTACTCTTTGTTACTCTTTGCTGCACTGCTTACTTTGTTACTCTTCGCTGTACTATACCCAGGAAATACTGCAATACTGCCCAGTCACATGTTCTGTAGAAGCATAAGCTCACACACTCAAGAGGCTCTCAAATGACTTTAGAAAGCTTCTGTTGCCTGTCGGTGCTGTTCAAGTTCATCTGTACCGCTGTTCTCTGTTTTCAGAAGCCCATTTAGGAGGTTTTTACTCGATTCAACCGTCGAGCTACTGTCTGCTGCTGACCACATGCACTACTACTACTGGTGGCTTTGCACATGTGCAACAAAGGAGCAGCAAACTACCTACACAAAAGTAGAGTAGCTACTTAGCTTGTTTCACACTATACTATAAGTTCTCCACTATTCACGACTCATACATGTATATCCAAACCCCACAAATCGCTGTGTCTAGTCTAATGTGCATGCGAAGACTAGTTAAATACTTAATCACCAGTATTGTAGCATGGAGCTTAACCAAGAGGAAAACTAGTAAGAGAAGCCTCAAATGCTCTGTGAGTTAAACAAAGGGAAGTCATACATACCGGTATTTATTTCAAAAAGTATTGGATAGGTCAGTCTACAGTATTCTGTGCTGTACTTTGCTTATTCAGGCTATTTCAGCTATCTGAACATTTCCTTCAATAGGCTAGAGGTGCACAGAGTTGCTTGGACAATCAAGGACACAATACTGTACAATTGTCTTCAAAATAATAGATGGCCAATTTTTGGCTCTTCAGAGCAAAACTTACGAACAAATAGGAATTGCTAATGATGAGGATATTTCTATGACAAATGCTATAAAGCCATAAAAGCTTGCAGGACGAAATACATGTAAATGAAACAAAAGGACATGCTAAAGTGGCTAAATCACTTGATAATAGAGACAATCATTCAGCATGACTTCCATCTAAAAGAAGCCATTTTTGTGCAACAGTTACATGTACTAAAAGTTACATGTAAGTTCAAAAGGTACAGGTACTGTACACGCATAAAATTACAGTACATACATTTACCATATAATCAAATCAACATACCACATATTTTTGGGTCAGCCACGACAACACAGCCATCTTCTGAACTTCTGCAACATATTCCATGTACATCAAAGTTGGTCAAAATGTCATAAAAGTACTCAGCATGTTTTGATGACAATTTTTTACTAGAAAACCTACAAATACATATATGATACACAACAACAACCAAAAAATATCTCCATACCGAACAATAGCTACTTGTACCTTGTCACTACTGTCACTTGTTTCAACAAGAACTGTACTAAATGGTCTACATACATGTACAATAGATGTATTACATGAATGCAATCAGGCATTAGGTCACAATACTTGTCTCACCTGCTTTTATCCAAAACCCACTTCTTGACAACAGCTGGTGCATATCCAACAAGCTCTTTCTGTGAAACAACTTCCATAAAAATGCCACATTGTGAAGCAGACCAGTTTAGAGCATCTATTTCACATAATACAAATTGCGAATTACTAAAAAAATTAATATAAAAATAAATGTAGCCTAAAACTTTCATTAAAACAAACATTTCTTCTTGTTTCTGAAGCTTTTCTGCAGATAAAGTTTTGATGTAGCTAATAGCAGCAGAAAGAGTAGTTAAATAGTATCCTGCTTCAGCAATGCTTAACTGAGGATTACCATATTCGGACATAAACTGAACATTAGTGGCCTAGTGAAAGAAATTGGTCAGGCAAGATTACAAATACATGTAGTTATTCGCAAACCATATCTCTGACGTTTGCCTTAATAGTCACATAAACCCAAAAGTCAAGAAAAGTGTCTAAAATATAGTAAAACAAATTAATCAATTATTACAATGTACATGCATATTTATGGAGTTACAATTAAGATGCAGTTAAAATTGTATTAATTTAACAAATTTCTACTAAGTTTTAATTGACTAATCATGGAAGACACTATGTATCAATAACACAATTATTTTGTACAATTCAGCCGTAAGTTTACATACTAGGTCTGACAAGTCAACATAAAGTCCTTTAATCATTTTCACAGAGCACATCTCACATAATTCGTTATTATGTTATACAGTCATGTACAAGTACTTTAAAGTCATTTATTTTTCTTAAAAAGACAAAATATTTGCAATTTGCTAATGGTTTTGATTTAGCATGTACCGTATTTGCTCAATCAAACGCGCTGCTCAATTAAATGCCCTTCCTTAAATAAATGCCCAGGCCAGGGGATCCAGGAAAGCAATAAATGCCCACGCTTAATTAAGCACCCACTTCAATTTAACACCCATGGGTGTGACTACACAAGTGCACGTGGGTGCAGTACTGTACTCACGAGTGTACCACGAGTATCATGGAGAAGGAAAAGCACAAGTGTTAAGATATTGATTTCAAATTAAAAGCAGTGGCTCTTTGAAAGAAGAAGTCTATCGCTGTTGTTTCTAGAGACTTAGGTGCCGACCGAAAATGTATTCTAGAATGGCGAGCACAAAAAAACTGACATAACTGAAGAAAGTGGGTAAAAGCAAACACAAGCGCCTGAATGGAGCTGGAAAGAAAGCATTAGATGTTGAAATGGACTAACAATTGTTTCAGTGGATTGCTGGTTAACGTGAACAAAATGTTTGAGTGAGTAGATCAATGATTATGAGACAATTAAGCTACAACTATTTCATTAAATAATACGTTTAAGGCCAGTACTGGTTGGCTTCAAGGTTTTTTGCACAGGAATGAATTATCATTAAGACAAAGAACAACAGTTTGTCAAAATCCTCAAGCTGCTTGTATTAGTAAGCTAGTTGATTTTATTATTCACTTGCGAAAACTTCAACTCAGTCAAAAATATTCACTAAACTGTATATTTGCTATGAATGAAACCGTTTGCTGGTTCGATATGCCTGGTGACACAATCACACAGGAGCTCCCTCAGTGCCAGCGAACAGTAGTGGTCATGAAAAGGATCATTACACAGTTGTGCTTAGAGCCAAAGCTGATGGAACAAAGCTTAAACCATTTGTTGTTTTCAAACTTCAAAGGCCAAGGTACACATCTTATTAAAGATTCTATTACAATTTCTGGTTTGATTGTACGTTTCAGTGCAAATGGGTGGTTAAATAACTCCCTCACTATTGAATATCTCAAGAATGTTTTAGGAACGTTATCATTTTCAACCAGTTTAATGATATAGGATGCCTATCGCTGTCATATACATGGTGATGCTGTAAAAGAAGAATGTTCACGTCTTATGTTAGAGACAGCAATCATACATGGAGGCTGCACACGATATATACAGGCAGCTGATGTGGTGTGGAATGCATCATTTAAAAGAAATATGAGACAGCATTGTGATACATGACTCTCAGAGCCTTCTTGTCATCAATAAAAAGGAGGCAATCTTAAAGCTCCATCTCATAGTCTAATCTACAGCTGGATGAAACAGTCATGTGAATCAATTCCTTCTGGAACTTTAAAAAGCTCATTTAAAAGTAACTGCTACAGATGGCTCTGAAGATGACTTGATACACTGCTTTAAAGATGGACAACCATGTGCTGAAGGGAAGGCTGTTTTATTAGATGAAATGAAGAAGCTAACTGAAGAAAGTAATGACACAGCAGACCAATTTGCTTCGGATGAAAATGATGAGGAATTAGGAAAGAATGAGATGTGCATTGATGATGATTAATTGTAAATATTATATAACAATTACAACTTAAACAAACAAAAATCATACATTTAATCATAAATAGTCACTCATAAATGATTAATTCAAATTTAATAACTTTTTGATTGTAGTAATCAGTCTCTTGGATCCTTTGTAAGAATATAGGCACAAGGCATTTCAAGTCCATTTCCCAGTTTTCTGTGCCCTGTTAATTCGCAAGTTACATGTACTTCACTTCCTCTCTTTATAAAAAACCAGGCTAAAGGTAGCAACTTTCGAGGCATATGGCTGACTATAACACCATCTTTCATGATTGCTACAGCATGACAATCATTATATTGTTGTCCTCAGTTATCAAGCATAGCTGCTTACCAATAAAGGGTGTCCAAATAGTTTTATAGACATAATAATACTTGAGTAGTAGCCATTCTGCTTGCTGCTTATTTTAATAACTGCCCATCTACATAAAAATTAATAATCGCCGACCCTGAATTAACACCCTCTTTGTTTAAACACCCATGCTAAAAGTGCTGTTAATGTATGTACAACAATGTAATTAAACGCCCAGGTGTTTAATCGAACAAATACAGAACTAATTAGTGTGATGTTGCTCTTTTTCAATTATTATCAATAAATGCAAGTACTAATTTTTGCAAATCTAAAGCCAATAGCAAAAAATACAAAAATTAGGACTCATAATTAATAATGGATTTAAGGTACATTGTACTTAATTTGTACATCAAGTTAGTGCATGCATATATGGTTGAGTTTTGTAAGGTGGATGGGTATGGGGGGCGAATGCAAGTTACTTGTACAACATAGGCATGAATTTAGCTGGGAGGTACTGTTTATACACACAAACATTTCATCTAGTTAACTAGGGTTTAATCCATCTTACCTATGGTAACAATCAGTTTTTAATCATCATAGTCATCACACACATAGTATGACAGATAGGTGTTATGTAAAAACAATAATGACAACTGTGTATACTACATGTACATGTGCAATCACAATTTGACTGTAGTGTACATGTACACGGGTCAAGATATGTACATGTGTACATGTATAATGTATACTGGTACACATGTACATGTACTTTGTGTCTTCAAATTCTTGTCACTTTCTAGTATTTCAATAACATGCTTCTTTAATTGGGGTGAGCTTGGGCAAGCCCCACTGTAGCAGAAGTCTTCTGTATGTATGTACATGTATGTATGTAAGTGCATCTTTAGACACATCCATCTTTTAGTCACGCCCCATGTATGCACTACTATCTATTTATCAGTCCATGAGCTAATGTGGTAGCATTATTAAATATTGTAAAAAAAACACATATGCATGTATGAAGCAAGAAGAAAGCTTGAGATTATCGGCAATGACCTAGCTAGCTGGAATGAAAAAGACACAAGTTTTTTACATAGCTCAGAGGGCTATGATGGCATTCCAGACTCAAGATTTAACTGGAAAAGCAGCCTAGCTAGTAGCAGAGTCAGTGCAATACCACAAATCACTCAAGCTCGCCCCATTAATGCATTGCATTTGACTAGTTAAAATTGTTGCCACATTGTGTAGTTAGTTGAAAAAAATTATTCTTCAATAGAAATGAACATTTGTGACAATTAGCAAACTGACAATATCCGATTATTATGGTACATGTCATGTAAATACACATGTGTATTACCTTAAGGAGACAATTGTTTGCGGGTATTTAATTTAGCGAATTTTAGCGATTTTTAAAAAATCGCTAACTTAAGTCCACGCTAACTTCAATTTCTTATTAAATTATTAATAGTTATTAATAATTATTATTTATGATTCATGATGGTTAATTCAGTTCTTCAACTTCTTGAATCTCTATCTCTCCCTCTTAGCTTTGTCTATCTCTTCTATCTCTCCCTCTTTGTCTATCTCTTCTACTATCTCTCCCTCTTTGTCTATCTCTTCTTTCTCTCCCTCTTTGTCTATCTCTTCTTCTGAGTCTTCATCTGTCACATCCAACTCTTTCAAAAGTTCAGCAGTTGCATCTTCAAAAATTCCATCAATGTTTTCCTTGTAGAGTCTTTTAACCAGAACTTTGTATTCATCTAAAGCAGTCCTATTCTTTACATTACTAGTCATTTGAACCTGGGCCATGACTGGGATTTCTAGTCCTCCTTGTACTAAAGGTGATCTGCAGTAGTGGATATCCATAACTTTTAGTGTTACAACTGCTCCATGCTCCATTATGTATCTAGTTACTCTTGATATTTCTTTCGGCAAGTGTCCTACAATAGAGGCAGATGATAAGCGCCCTGGAAGCCTTTTTGTTGCTGCTATAGCAAAGACGGTCATGTAAGTTGTCTAGTTCGTGCTTCGTAGCAAGCAATTCATGTAATCTCGGAGCCCACACTGTCTGATAGACGTGATATCCTCTAAGGCCACACAAGAAGCCAAAAGAAACGTCTGTTGAGGTAGAACAAGTCATTTCTAGTCTAGTAGAAAGGCAGGCTAAGGTTTTAGAGAGCCCAGTTGGCAGTTGCTTAG
>NW_003546383.1:0-945 GCF_000090795.2 Amphimedon queenslandica | reverse complement strand
TTAGTTTTGAAATGAACCGTAGCTGGGTTCAGTCTGTCTATCGACGTCTCGGTTACAAAAGGAGATTGGGCACAACATCAAGACCTCCAGTACCTCGTGGATTGTATGAAGAAAGTCGCCGTGGCTTTCTTGGTCATATAATGCATTATGTTAAGCTTCATTCAATTCCACCTGATCTGATTCTTAATGCAGATCAAACACCAAGTTCATATGTGTCTGTTGGAAAGCAGACCATGGCATCTTGTGGAGCAAAATCTGTTCCCATTAAGGGCCTAACTGACAAAAGAAGCATCACCATTACTTTTGTCATTACGCTGTCTGGTAATTTTTTGCCAATGCAAATCATCTATAGTGGCAAAACAAAGGCTAGTTTACCTCGAAGCTTTCAGTTTCCTCAAGGCTTTTCTCTTTGTTATAACGAAAAGCATTGGTCAAACGAAGAAACTACATTAAATCTTATTAAAACAATTGTAAAGCCATATGTAGTAAGTAAAAGGCAAGAGCTAAAGTTGGCCCCAACGCAAAAAGCATTGATGGTTTGGGATGTGTTTCGAGGTCAGATGACAGAGGCAGTCAAAACAAAGTTGAGATCCATGTCAATTGAACTTGTTGCTGTTCCAGCAAACATGACTCATTTTTTTCAGCCATTGGACTTGACAGTAAATGGGGCTGCTAAGAAGTTCACTAGAAATGAATTTGTTACTTATTATTCTTCTACTGTGCAGAAAGAGCTATCAAATGGAAAGTGCATTGAAGATATTGAGGTTGATTTGAAGCTCAGCACAATTAAACCCCTACATGCACAATGGCTGATTAACTTTTATAACTTTTTCACTACAACTGAGGGCCATGCTATTACATTAAATGGGTGGAAAAAGGCAGGGATAAGCACGCTCCTAGATGGGACTACAACACTGGGACCTGATGACCCATTTAAAGCCATAT
>NW_003546382.1:207229-213108 GCF_000090795.2 Amphimedon queenslandica | reverse complement strand
ATCTGTAATGGCGACGATGATGATGATGATACTGTTTTGTTACTGTCTCTCATTATTTTGAAATGGCTCGATCTGTCGGCGCTCGTTAAAGCCTCCGCTCTAATGCAGTCCTCGTTGACACATAAATCAGCATCAATATCAAAATCAGTGATATTAGCATCATCGTCTGATATCGGATCAGCGCAAATCGACGATGAGGTCTCTCTTGATTTGCTCTTCAAAGGTTTCAAACTCGTTAATTTCCGATAACGTGTGGGTGGTAATATATAAAACAATCCTTTCGAGACTTTGACACCTTCCGTCACTTCCAGTACCAGTTCCTGTAGGGCGTGGTCGGTAGGTGTGGCCAGTCCCAATAAACGAATGAGTTCCCTGTATAAACTAGCGACTAGTCTTAGCTGATTATTAATGACTAGGCCTTCCCTCCCTCTACATTGTCGACAGTGTATTTTCAGTAATGGTTCCACAAACTGACACTCGTAGCAGTAGCAGTGTCCACACGAGAGGGACACCATTGGGTCTCTCAGTAGTCCAGCACACGCGCAGCAAGTCAACAATTGTCTCAGATAAGGTAGTAGTTGGGGTAGCTCTCCTTCTCCGCCTCCTCCTCTCTCTTTTATATAGTTCATCACTAGCGGACATGACTCAGAATAGACGTCTGTTGCTCGTGCTCCTATGGAAGCTGATTTTGGTAGAGGCATCCTTTCTTTGGTCGGTTTTGGTGAGGGGCGTGGTAGATCTAAATGTGGGTGTGGTTACAGAGCAATTAAAAATCCTGAGGCCATCCATTGCATAATTTTCAATAGTCAGAATGAGGCCAAACTTTAGACACAACATAAGCACATGTATATGCATCAAATAAAATTATAAAAATTAATGTAAAATTCTCTACTTTTTATTTATGGCAAAATTTGGCTGTATGGAGATATCAAACACAAATTGTGGAAAATTTTTAAAATGGTAAAGCACATACAATTAATTGTGAATATTTTCAAAGGTACTTGCATTACAATGGAGTAGGAATAAGATTCACTTTGGGGAGTGAAATATTTTCATGTTAGACTAACTCCTGCCATGTTTCTTTATGCCTGTTTAGAAAATGCTAATTGACAGAAACTGTTCTCTTATAATTTATCAACAATTACAATTGTTGATAAATTCAAAGCTGATGTTTTTGTCATGAATTTGTTGCTCTACGTTCTACATTCAGCTGCTTTATCTTCAGAGTCTAATAACAACCTGTTCCCAATTATTGGGATACATAAAATAGTTTAATGATATTTAGTGTTTTCAAGTATTAAATTATTTTCATGGGGTGCTAGTTCCATTGACACACCCATCCTGAAAAATCAAGAATACATCCATTACGTCATTACGTGTATTAATAGTTTGATACGCACAGTTTCTCTACTCGTATATCTACAGCTAGTTGCTCTATAGCCTCAAGCTCTAAACACAATTCGGTAAGATCAGTGTTGCTATTCATTCTGTTAAGTTGTGTTCTGGACGGTTCTGGATTAGATCATCTAATATTGAGCCACACCCTTTTAGGTGCGAGTCTAGTCGCGTCGACGCCTACCTTGTCAGTTGTTCGTTACAAGATGATTGTTGATTGATGTCTATTTTTGAACATTTTATAGCGGCAATCCTGAACTGACTGTTAGTCTACAAGCTGTACTCCTCACTGTTGTACTTCCAATTAATTCAAATGTGAGCTCAATTTATATTATATATTTTATAACACATGATCTGCTCAATCTTAAGCCAGGAATACACTAGCCAACATATTGCTGGCAAAATTTGTGGTTACTTTGATCTTGTAAGCAAAATATTGCCAGAAATAAAGCTTCTGGCAACATGTTGCTTACAAGATCAAAGTAACCACATATTTTGCCAGCAACATGTTGCCTAGTGTATGCCTGGCTTAAGACATTAGCTCTTTAAGGTAGATTTACAATATTACGCTAGTCCTGACATTACGTTGATGCTGGAATAGGATTTGGTTCTATTCTAGGGGAAAGCATGCATCAAAAAGTCAAATTGCCCACGTTTTTGATTAAAAATTGATGGTACGCTGGCCTAATGTCATATTGTAAATCCGCCTTAAGATTTGTAAAATGACCAAATTTTAGTCAAAATACCATCAGTAGTGACAATAATAAATGTCGTAAAGGAGTGGTACCAATCACTATGCACTGCATACTACTGACAGACAGATACTTCTCAAAGCATAGTGTTATTGATCCATGAATATAATTCAAGTATACCGTATACATCCAAATTTTCGAGGGTTCAAAATTTCGTGTTTTCAATGAAATTTGCTCAAAAGTTGAGATAAGGCTTGATTTAAGACCAATGATTTAGCCAAACTCCAGAGTTTACTGTTAATTTAGTAAACATCAGTGTGGGAACAGAACTCTTGTATCATCCTAAACAGTGATAAACATAAGTAAGCCTAGGCAAACAATGATAAACCGTAGTAAACAACGATAAACATAAGTAAACAAAAGTAAACAGTGATAAACATAAGTAGACAGTGGTAAACAATGATAAACAGTGATAAACATAAATAGACAGTGGCAAACAATGATAAACTGTGATAAACATAAATAGACAGTGGTAAACAGTGATAAACATGAATAGACAGTGGTAAACAATGCCAAACAGTGATGAACATAGGTAAGCAATGATAAACATAAGTAAACAGTTGTAAACAATGATAAACAAAAGTAGACAGCAGCAAACAATAATAAACATAAGCAAACAGTTGTAAACAATGATAAACAAAAGTAAACAGTGATGTACAGCAATACACAGTGGTAAACAGCGATAAACAAAGGCAAACAGTGATTATACAATAGTAAACATTAAACAGTGATATACAGTGGTAAACACTAGTAAACATAGGTAAACATTAGGAAACATGGACAAAGAGAAGTAGACATGAGTCAACAAAATTTTACAGTGGTAAAAATGGATAAAAATTAATAAGAAGTGGTAAACATAGGTAAACAATGCAAAAGTTAATATTCGTGTGAGCTAATTTTCGTGTTCTGGCCATAGTCTACATACAATAGAATGGCATTAGAGGTGGTTTAAATTTCGTGGATTTAAGGTGAGCACGAAAATAACGAAATTTAATACACCTCGAAAATTAAGACGCGTACGGTACATACACCGCTCACTTCTGTACTCTTTACCACTATAGTGACAATACTTGAGTATAATTACAAGATGATTGATGTCTCTCAATGGAGAGCAAGTATTGGACTGTGGAACTACTGTCAAGCTGCCTCCAGTAGACCAGCTAATGGCTGCCACTCTCACTCATTCAGAGCTGCAGTAGACAGCGAGTCAGGCAGTACTACATCAGGAGAGAAGACGTCTAAACTGCCAGCAGTAGCTATGTCTCTTAATGCTTTCCTCCTCCTCCTACTCTTTATTTCTTTCTGCTCTCTCTCAGTGTGTATCATGACTCCTCCAACAGGTAAATAGCAATTGCAACTTTGCACTTTTATATAGTGGTATTTTATCATTAGGTAACTGCTACCAAGTACAATGTACTACTGGCGTTACTGTTACTGATACGAACTACCTCGAATCAATAGTCTTACCTGGAGGCAGCAGTTCTAACCTGATTTACAATGATCTCTATTTGATTGTTTGTCTACGCATGCTCCTCCTCTTATCAGGAGATGTTGAACTTAATCCTGGTCCTATGATTGATGATCAACCTGATATTTTCCTGTTACTTCAATGGCTTGAACCACTTGTTGACTGGAAACCATTTGGCCTTCTCTTACCTGGAATAACACAACATGAAATTTCAGTGATAGAACAAGTAGATGCTAAACACCAAAAACTAGCTTTATTTACGAAATGGTTGAATACAGATCCTACAGCAGCTTGGAGCGATGTACTCAATGCATTGACTAAAAGAGAAGAGATTAATTTATTACAAACTATTAATGATCAGTTACAATGTCCAAGAGGTATGATCATGTATTTGTATCATTAATAATTATTTAATGCATATATATATAATAGGTACCGGTAATAATACTCCTACTGTACCAACTCCTGAACCTGCTACTCCTACACCATCAGGTATATATAAGCACATATGCTCAATACAACACTCTTTAACTGATACACTATATACTGCAGGTATTCCCAAGGATATCCTACAGAGTCATTCATATAAATTAGTTCAAGCTATTAGTGTGAATCTGTGCAATGTAACTGATGCACTGTATGCTAAAGACCTGATACCACAACAAACTAAAGAGGAGATGCTTGTATTAGGAGTAACTGATAATGAGAAAGCTAGTAAACTTGTGAATGTCATTCAAACACAGTTGGAAGTCTATTCTGATTCAAAGCAGTATTTAATTGACATGTGTTGTGTATTAATACACCAGCAACATCGTGCACTAACTGATATTGTTTCTTCTATGTTAATGGAATTAGGTGAGTGTGTGTGTGCATTATATGTGTGTCGTTATATTCTCAATACATTAGGCTATTCAATGCTAGAAGTTTCAACATTTATTAAGTCACTACCTGATAATGTTCAAGGATATGCTGACAATATGAGACAACACTACAAACACCAACCTATTGTTGCTACAGACTGGCCACCAAGAATTGGAAAAGATTACTTTGGAAGATTAGCATTAATAGAAAAAAAAATCTTGGATTTCAATGCAGGTGTTGCAAAATCAGCTTGGCATATGCTAAGAGGGCAAATTGATAAAATATATGAACTAACTGAAATCAAAATGATAAATATTGAAGATCTCCTCCAACCCACAGATGGTTCTCTGTCTCTCAGAGTAGTAATAGACGGTCCTCCTGGTATTGGCAAGACAACACTCTGTCGTAAACTGTTAAATATGTGGTCCAATGGAACACTTCCACACCAAAAGTATATCTTGGTACTTTATTGTCCTTTAAGGAATAGCAAGATAGCTAAAGCTACTACACTAGCTGACCTGTTTGATTATCAACTTAATAGATATAAAAATGTACCTAAATGGTTTGAAGAAAGGGACGGAGAAGGACTACTGATAATCTTTGATGGTTGGGATGAACTAGGTAAACAAGGCAGAAAGTCTTCATTAGCTGCTAACATTATTAATAGAAAGCAGTTAGACCAATGTTCAGTAATTGTTACCTCTCGTAGCTATGCCTCCTCTTCACTCTTAGAGCTGCCTAATCTCAGCAGACATGTTCAGGTCATTGGGTTTTCTGAGGAAGAAATATCAACAGTCATTATACAAACACTTCAAAAAGATACAAAACTAGGACAAGACATTCTTAAATATTTGCAAAGTAGAAAGAAAGTGGACAGTGATGAGAAAGGTGATGATGAAGTTCAATTACCTGTAGACGAGGATTCACAACTAGCAGTGAAACTCGTTAGTGATCTTGAAATACGAAATGATGTCCAATCATTGTGTTATGTGCCACTAGTCTGTTCCATGGTCATCTTAGTTTATTGTAAGGAAGGAGGACACTTACCAACAACACTCACTCAACTGTATGAGAACTTTATCCTACAAACAATCAGAAGACATGTTAAAAGACATGATATTGACCCATATACTTTAGGTAGTCTTTCTTCATTACCATCACAATTCGCTAAACCTTTACAAGAGTTGTGTCAATTAGCTTATACTAACCTGGCTAATACAAGAATGACATTCTCTTCACATGAAGTACAGTCACTGAGTGAGGCAGTCAAGGAAGCAAATTATCTTGGATTGATGACAACATTCAAAGAATATGATGAAGAGAAGTATCAGTTCCTTCACTTGAGTATACAGGAATTTCTAGCTGCATGGTGGATAGCTAAGCATGAGGAGAAGACAGAGGAA
>NW_003546382.1:205067-207219 GCF_000090795.2 Amphimedon queenslandica | reverse complement strand
AGTCACTATAAGTTTAAGCATTCCCACTTCTATCAAAATGTTAAGGTGAGAATCGAGGATATAAATGAGTTTCACAAAAGATCAGACAGAACTAAATACTTTGATGATGTTCCTGTTCTTCTTCTTCAACTCCTGTATGAATCACAGAACACAACATTATGTCCAATATTAGCAAAATCTATTAAGAACCACTCACTTTGTCTGCATAGTTCTGAAGCAGAGCTGTTATCATTGTTTGACTGGATGTGTCTCAGTTATTTTATAAGCAATTCTAACCACACATCATGGAATCACTTACACCTTGGACTTTTTACTAACCAGAAAATATCAGTCTTCACTGCTGGACTAACCAATACCTCACTACAGGCCCACAGACTAGCAGTAGTGTTGGACAAACCCACTGATGATTTAATATATAAATTATTACAACCATCACTTCTACACAATATTCAGGAGTGCTACTGTGATATTAATAAAGGTCAATTTGTTCCCTGTCTTGTATTGATAGAGTTCCTCAATCTTCCTCAACTGACAATATTTCACATTAGGATGGTTGACCCTACCATACCAACAATTGACGATACCTTCCAAGCAAAAAAGTGTGCTGAACTTGAGAAATGCATAGAAAAGAATTTCAAAATAAAAGAAATGGCGATTCAGTATCTTCACTTTAAAGTAATGCATTCCATAAACAGTGTCATGAGAGGAGTAGCAAAAAATAAAGTAATAAAATCATTTGTACTACGGATTCATGATGATGATACTCCCAATCTTCCTCCTATACCTGATGGAGTTTTAGAGCAATTATTGAAGGACAACAACACATTACAAGCACTTTTGCTAGTCATACCTAATGAACGTCTACCATCATCACTGAATATAGCAGAGGTGAACACACCACTGACTGCTCTACAGATAGAATGGAGTAGTAAAATGATGACACCTTCACTCCTTTCACATATCAAAGGGTTACACTGTCTGCTTGTACCTGAGCCATACCCACCACATCTTCTGTTTCACTCTAATCCCAGTCTACATGCACTTGCTTTACCACTAGACACAGCTGAGAGTGCTACTGAACTATTTACTATTCTACAAACCAATACTACACTTAAAGATTTGAGTGTTTATATAAAGGATGGCAACACTACAGCAGGTACTAGTCTAGAAGACATGCTAACACAAAACCAAACACTGAAATACCTTGAGATTTTTCATATTCCCACTTCATTGGTGCCCTTCCTAACAACTGGTCTCAGACACAACACCGGTCTACAGCAGTTGAGTGTAACTATTCCAGTGAATGAAGAGTCAAGAGCATTGATTAACGTCATCTCTCAAAAGAAAAATCTCACAGAGTTTTTTTTGACATCAAAACTAGATGATCAGTTATACAGTAGCTGTAGTGATGATGAGAAGAAAAAAATAATGACACCATTGTTTTATGAAAAGGTACTACCTGCTATTACTAACATGTTCCAGTCACATACAACCTTTAAAATACTGTATTTATTTGTGTGGAATCTCAGTAAGGAATCGTCTCAGCCTCACTGGAAGGAAATAGTACAACATTTTTACCAAACCATCTTCACCCATCCATCACTTGAGTATGTCTTCATTTGGCCTGATTTTCCAACCACGTCAAAAAGGGGGATGGGTCTGGCTACACAAGACTACCTAATGGACACTCTTAATGATCAAAAGCCATTCATTGATAGACTAAGACAAGAACAACCACACAAACAATTACCAATAGTGGACATTAACTAGCTAGAATTAATTACATGCACATGTAGTGATTAAGTTTTTGATAATTTGAAAACAATATTTTGAAATAATTTGAAATTATTTTGTGTCGTATTGCTTTAAACTAGTCTTCTAAGATATTCAGCAGTAGCAGCGTCATATTGAACGGTGAATAATGACAATGAATCATTAAGAAACCTGTTGAAAGAGAGAGAGAGAGAGACAAGAATTTTATTCTCTTTGCTACAATAAGAGGATGATATACGTCCCATACCCTAATAACTCATGAATGTGTGTTTGTAACATTGAGAGCAGCTCATCATCAACTGATGTATACACTAACATTGCACCTAATCTAACTAGAAAGGGAGGGAGGGAGGGGAGAGGGAAGGAGGGAGGGAGGGAG
>NW_003546382.1:203301-205057 GCF_000090795.2 Amphimedon queenslandica | reverse complement strand
GAGAGAGAGAGAGAGAGAGGGAGAGAGAGAAATATTAATAACAAGTAAAGGTGAAAAATTATATTCATGTGTTCATTTACATTTAGTAGGCCAAAATTGAAAAGGAGAGAATTTTCCAGTTTATTTGATGCATATACATATTCTTATGTTGTGTAGAAAGTTTGAGCGCATTCTGGTCAAACTTAGATTTTTTATGAATTTTTAAAGTTGCTCCGAAATCAGACAAAAGTCCCTGTACTATAGTACAGGGTCACATGCCAAATTTCGCCAAAAATGAAAAAGTGAGAATTCTCCATTTTTATATTTTTTCTTTATTCATATACATGTTCTTATGATGTGTAGAAAGTTTGAACACATTCTGGTCAAACTTAGATTTTTAATTAATTTTTAAAGTTGCTCCAAAATCAGACAAAAGTCCCTGTACTATAATACTACAGGGTCATTGGTAAAATTTTGCTAAAAATGAATAGGAAAAAATTCCCATTTTTATAATTTTATCTGATGCATATACATGAACTTATGTTGTGTAGAAAGTTTAAGCACGTTCCGTTCAAAATTGGATTTTTAATGAATTTTTGAAGTTGCTCCAAAATTGTGTCAAAATCCCTGTACTACAAGAACATAAAAAATTTAAAAAAACAAGATTGAGTAGGATTCTGAACGACCAATGAAAATACAAAATGAAAATCCTACTCTCGTGATGCAAATTCTACTCTACATTGTACTTTTAATATTATTATTTAAAAGTTATGGATCACCTTACAATGTAAAGTAAAATTTGCGTCACGAGAGTAGGATTTTCATTCCGTATTTTCATTGGTCGTTCGGAATCCTACTCAATCTTGTTTTTTTAAATTTTTTATGTTCTTGTTTGTGTTGATTTTTTTATAATATTTATAATATTTTTTCAGTTACAATTGTGATACTTTTTGATTTTACACAAACAATAAGTTTCTTTATTATTGTTGTCATTGTTATGATTTTACAGCATTTATGAGGGACAGCACTGATTGAATTGAATAGATATGGTGAAGGAATATCTACTATACTGATGACAAGTGAAATGAATACTATAGTCTTGATGTGAATCCTTGTTCAAGAAGCTCTATCTTCCCAGCAATCCTGTAGCTATTCCTGCAGGTTCTTCCTGTTGTCCAGTTCATTGGACTCGCGTAAGCGGGTACTAAGCAGTTGGGTTGTCATTCTGTCATTCTGTCCACACAGTTTAATTGATTTGTAAAAAAATTATATTTTTGTTTGAGCAGTCTAGAGCTCTATTTCTTCTTGTAGCAACAGATAAAGTTGCTTTCTTTCATCTAGTTATGCTCTTGTAGCATCCCGTGGCACCAAAAGCTGTGAACTGCTAAACCAGGGGACCTCTCTCCAGGTGAGAGCTCGTGTTTCACTCTACAGGGCTGAGATTTGCTTCAGAGGTAGAAAATCCCATCTAACAAAAAACAAAAGAACGATTTTGTCCTAACTTCGTTGTTTGTGAGTTACAGTTGCTCAAAGTTTGTGATTTAGCCTCTTTGAGAATTTTTCAGGCGACACTGCGGAAAGCAGGAGCAACCAAACTCTCTCAGTCTCTTTTAAATATCTAGAAAATTTTCTTTGCCAACTCTTTCTTGGAATAGAGCTTCAGATGCTAAAATAAATTTCAGCTTTTCTTCTTTCTCCTACCCATGTGCCATAATTTAGCTTAGTTAGTTGTTGACCACACCCATAGCTTATTTTAATTATCATTATAACTATGCAG
>NW_003546382.1:195855-203291 GCF_000090795.2 Amphimedon queenslandica | reverse complement strand
AGGTGAAAAATTATATTCATGTGTTCATTTACATTTAGTAGGCCAAAATTGAAAAGGAAAGAATTTTCCAGTTTACCATATAGCTCAAAACTTTCGAGGGTAAAAACTTTCGTGAATGAGTGAAAAGAGAGATATTCACGATTAAAACTTTTGTGAATGGCCCAGGTCCATTGCATTGAGGGTGTGGCTAGCAGCTCCATAATTAAAGAATGGGAGAGCTCCCACAGCATCAGGCAAAGGAAAAGCATGACTGTAAGAGAGTTTTGGTCTTCTTTCTTCGAGGTACAGCTAATAGAGGCCATTTTAGACTGTAAAGACACATGTGCTCACAAGCCCACGCCTACTTGACCACACCCCTTTGAATTTTCGAGATGAAAACTTTTGCGTTTAAGGCCTAAACCGCGAAATTTGCATAAGTTTTCAGCCTCGAAAGTTTGAGCTATATGGTATTTGATGCATATACATATTCTTATGTTGTGTAGAAAGTTTGAGCGCATTCTGGTCAAACTTAGATTTTTTATGAATTTTTAAGTTGCTCCGAAATCAGACAAAAGTCCCTGTATTATACTACAGGGTCATTGGTAAAATTTTGCTAAAAATGAATAGGAAAAAATTTCCCATTTTTATAATTTTATCTGATGCATATACATGAACTTATGTTGTGTAGAAAGTTTAAGCATGTTCCGTTCAAAATTGGATTTTTAATGAATTTTTGAAGTTGCTCCAAAATCATGTCAAAAATGAAAAGGAGAGAATTTTCTATTTTTATAATTTTAATTGATGCATATACATGTTCTTATATTATGTAAAAAGTTTGTGCTGATTCCAATCAAGTTAAAATTTTTAATGAATTTTTAAAGTTGCTCCTAATGCCATGTACTGTATTGTATGTAGTGCTTGTCAGCTCATGAAGCTCATGCTGTTTAGCTCACTTTCATGTACATGTACATGTATGTACATGTAGCATCACAAAAGTACATGTACATGTATAATCCACATAAGTATAAATTACTGGCTATTCACATAAAAAATTTGGGCCACAAAAATATTAAAATATGATTAAAAATAAAATTTGATGAGAAATACCGTTTCACTGATATCTTGTCTCATCATTCTCCTCCTTCTGGTGGCTGGCTCAAATTCTACAAAATTAAAATAAATTAATTAAAAATAATAAATTATTTAATAATCATCACCTCGTCCTTTCTTGTCAGACTTTCTTTTTGTCCCGGTCTTTCTCTGCTTCCTAAAGAGTGGGTGTGGTCAATTCGTTGCCATGGATACTTACTCAACGAGAGGATGCTGCTGCTGAAGCTCTTTTTGTTTCTGAAGATTCGTGTCGTTAATTTTGAGAACTCTTGATTCAGGAACCCACTCATCCCAACTAATGGAAGATAAAACTATGAATTCAAGGACTCCACAATACTGGATAAAAATTTAGCCGAAATCCCTGTACTATAGTACAGGGACTTTTACCTGATTTATGAGCAACTTTAAAAATATTTGTAAAAATACAATTTTCAACTTTCTACGCAACATAAGTACATGTATATGGATCAAAAAAAATTATTAAAATGGAGAATTCTTGCCTTTTTATTTTTGACAAAATTTTTGGGCCAAATTTTAAAGCAATTTAAAATTTGATACAAATCACAGTATAATTATTTTGACTTGACTTCATTTCATTTAACGCCAAACCTTAGCTACAATTACACGCATATACATGTACATGTACACTTTGGGTGGGTGGTCCGACTTACGATTTGCTCCACCCACTGTAATGAACAAGATATTGCAAAGACTTGTCTTTCATTTGAATCTTATTAATCTATTTTAAAATATTATAATTATTATATACATTTAATATTATTATTATTCTACTTTTGCTTCATATATGAGTGGTCCATGGTAGCAGAGTACTTTCTCTCCCTCGCCCAGTTTGTCAGATTTCTGTTTATTACCCGCTCCACTTCCTCCAGGCATCACAAATCCAGTTACAACTTAGAAAATGTCTCCAAATTTGATCCCTCAATCTTTAGAGTTAAAAATTATAAAGGCGTGGTTTATAATTATTAAGATAGGAGTGGCCTCGAGTTATTAATTTTGCGGGTGTGGCTCGCTGCATTATTATACGAGTGTATAAAATCCTTCGCTTCTTCTCTCTGCTTTGGTTTCAGGGTCTTTCCTTTAGCTGATGGGCGACAGACCTGCTTTCCAACACAACCTGCAACGCTACAGGACGTCTTATTAACTCTCGCTACAACAGAAATAGCAGATAATGCAAGCTACTTTGACATTTGTTATTTCGTTGCTGCTGTCACTACAGCAGCTTGCTGGATCTACTGCTCATCTCCCTCATCTAACATTTGATTTATTGGATCATACAAGAGGACAAGTCTGCTACAGAACTGCTTCAAAAGTTCAGACTGAACTGCATAATTTTCAGGCTGCAGAACATGGTTATCTCTCAGAAGAGAACATGAAAGACTATCCAAAAAAGCCATCAACAGGTGTGAAATGATAATAAAAATAAATTATGCATTTTATTATTGAATACAGTATCAGCTGATTCCCCTTGCTTTGGAATGCTAGCCACATGCTGTCTGCCAAGGAAAGAGGAAGATCTAAAGAACGCTGTGAGAATGGAATATCAAAACAAGCTGCAAAATGCATTTGAGAAAAGAGCCGAACAAAAATGCAGAAAAGCAGGACGAGACTTTGAACGTAAGAAAAAACCCACACTGCACAATATGCTACTAACTACTGTATAATTAAGTTGTAGTGGGAACTGGTACATAATGCATTACCATAATTATTTAATAATAGATAAGTAATTGATTATTGGCGTTGACGTAAAGGGACATGCATTAGTGGTGTGTTTTTGTCTCGTGAGAAATTATGTTTGAGGGCAGTAAACGAGAATCACTTACACTGCACAACAACTCCTCATTAGCTTGTACTGTCTGTATAGTGAGTGGTAAATTATGTATTAATGATGTATTAATGGTGTTCAGTGTTCACAACTGCAGCTTTAAAAATGCGTAGTGTGTACCGTATGAGATAATACTGTGGTTTTGAATGCGCAGGAAATTATGCATGAATGGCTTCCTATTAGAGAAGAAAGACTTTGCCCTTATTCAATCACATAATAGACCAGTCTTATGCTTTGATGTAGAATAATAATAACAATAATAATACTAAATTTATGCTATGATTATAAATACAATGGATTCTGCATCTATTAATTATGAGTTGTTTTGAATGAAAGGGAGATTTCGTGAGCATGTGGCAGATTGAGTGATGATAATAAATTACATTTACTTGGCTCCAGTGCCAAGCCAGCTAGGCCTTCTCCCTTCTTCTCTCCCCCTCTCTCTCTTATCTCTCTCATATTGATTTACACTAGATAGTGTTAGTTTACACACCTAAGCCTTTCCTGTCCGTATAGTACACAGGACTATAGTGCATGTTATATGGAGCATTTGCATGTACAGCAATGATAAGAAACCATATCAAGGAATGAGAGTAAGTGCTGGGCTGGACAATGAGTGCATGTTTATAAAGGAGGAGGGAGTGCCCGAGGTTGACTTTAATTATATTCATAGACATTAAAGGATTTTCTAAGAGGCTGATAAGTGCCTCTGGACTGATATACAGCTACTTAGCGCCACTTAGCACAATGAAAACAAACACTTAGCTATTGATTTTCAGTGTTGAGCTGGATTTTAAATAGAATAATCTTAATCTATCCTTAAGTAATAACATTCAACTAAATAAAGTGCTTTTTATGTCTTTTTAATCTAAATCTTCCCTTGCTGTTATATGATATGTCTTTTATTAAATTAGGTGTGCTTTATGGTAACATAAAAGGCTCAATCAAGTTGCTAAGAGAGGAGCTGTCTGGCATAATGGTTACAAACATCACTCAAGAACTATTTCAAGACTTTTCAGACTACTTGTACAAGTTTGTGTTCTCGCGTGACTTCTGCCCACTGAGAGACATCGCAGAGCAGCAGCTAAGTAAAGTATTCAGAGTTGCTTATCAGACAGGAGAGATTGAAGACCAAAGTCTGCTGCTATTGGGGACAAACAATAAAGACTCGTGTTTCGATAGTTTGGAGACATATTTCGTGACAACATGGCTCAACGATACGGTCCAGAGTTTAGTCCAAACACTAAACAGCATCAGACTGATAGCAGAGACTTTTGAGCTGGTACAATCGATAGTGACTGATGTGAGAAGACACAAGTGGGGCCCGGAATGTGTTTCCGGTCTATTCACCATAAGACACTGTGCCTATTGTATTGGATATGAAAACTTCCACCACTGTGATGGTAACTGCCTTAATGTCCTAAGAGGATGTACTGCAGACATGGCTGAACTCCAAAAAGATGTCAAGGACATCCAAAACTTGCTGCTTAGTCTAACAAAGTTAGCCCAATCTGAACTGAGTCCAACAAAACTATTAAAAACAACCTTTGTTAATTACATATTGCTCGGGAAGCACCTCAATCAGTTTAACTTTACAAACGCCGTAAGTGGATTATATCATGTACTATATAATATACCGTAGCCATTACAAAATTACCTTGTATGTAGTATGAGATGTACATGTACGTGCATGTAACTCTCCATCCCACAGTTGACAGGTGTCCTTAGACAGTAAACAATTAGCAGAAACCTTACATCTAGTACTATACCATTCTGCTTTAATCCCTCCCTCTCTTCCTCTCTCTTTCCTTCCATTGTCTCTTTTCTTCTCTCTCTCTCTCTCTTCATAATCCATTTAAATGTATTTTTTTCTCTTTACTCTACAGATTATCTCTGGCACAAACTGCTCTGTTGATGAAAGTGATGAAAAGTCTATCAGACATCTAGACACCACTTTGCAATACATAAACGTCACAAATTTTGAAACAACCTCGACTAATAGCATACTGGCAGCTGTTAGGAATGATTTGGATTGTTTCAAAGACTTACAGTCCCTACTATTGGAACTACCAGAGGAAATATGTGGAGTGAACCCACACCATTTGGCATACATGAGAGACAGGGAGTGCTGGAACGGGACAGACAGAGGAAGGTAAGCAGACATAGCACATCCAATAATCATAATAGCATAAACCATAAATAATATGCTACATGAAGTATAGTATCAATATACATGTACCTTGTTTCATGTAGTATTATACCATCCATGCATAGTTGGATACCAATAATATTTGCAAAGGGATTACACTTCAAAGGAATTAGTTCTTAGGCTACATCTGTCCCCCTAGTACTTAACAATCATATTAAGTTATACACTCCATACATTGATGGTCATTATTAGGCTGTAGCAGTGTACTTTTATTTTCTGTGTAAGAGGAAATGGTCAGTGTATTCCTACCACTTTAAAAGGAGCGATGCCATTATCACTTGATAGCTTTGCATGCAATATTCACACACCCACTACCAGTTCCATATTATTAACACACTATAAAAATACAATACCAACCCAATACAATGTGAAGCAGTACTTCACAATATGTGTACATTGTGTTTTTAAAAATTAGTTTATTCAGCTGCTCCACGTCAAGTTCTGGCTTCAGTACTATTATTATTATTATTATTATGTTAAAACCTTATAACTGTTCATTGTTATCTGTCGCAAGATCTGACGCTGGTTCTTATTGAATTAAACCATACAATGACATAGACAAACTACCTCACTTATTAAGATAATAATTTAAAAGAATTATTAGTACTTTCATACCCACTGCTATTAAATCTCTCCCACTCTCTCTCTCTCTCCTTCCCTCCCTCCCTTTCTCTCTCTATCTTCTCATGTAGTTATTCACATTCAATAGTTGGGCATTACAAAATGGATCAGCTCAACAACCCTGCATTCATAAACCGACCACTCCCAACCAACTCCTCCTTCACCAAAACTCAACACAATATTAAACTAGTCACCAAAGACATCTATCAAACTATAGACTTCTATCAATGCCTCAATGGAGACGATGAAGACTGTAGCACTCGTTTTGTGATTCAGTGTGAACAAACGATACCAACTGAGGACGTAATAGGAAGTGGATCAGGAAGCGGAAGTGGGAGTGGCATGGGCGGGGCTGGTGATCTCGAGAAACACCACACGTCTACTAGTAATCCTTACGTGATCGTACTTGGCGGAAAAAGAAAGATTAACGATTACGAAGACGATGATGACACCATTGTTGCACACACCATAACTAGTACCACCCCAGGACATACAAAAACATCATCAGCTCTCCCTCTATCATCTTCCACTCGAATTCCTACAACTTCTAAGAAATCTATGACTCAAATTTCTACCACACCTTCGCCCACAAAAACATCTCTAAAAGCTTCGTCTGCTAGTATTATTATTAATAATACTCCTGATATCACTCCAGATGGTTATAGAGGGAGTGGTCATGGCATCAGATCCGGACTATTGATAACCATATCAAGTATATTATTTGTATTTATATTCAAACTATTTCTGTACTAAATCATATTCACGACATTCTTTTTAAAACTAGCCACCTTCACCCATTCTACCCTCACAGTCTCGTCTTGTCTTCAGTGACCTCCATTTTGTGTCTTTTTTGTTGCATAACTCTCGTCATTATTACAATATTTCAATATTACTTTATGTATTTTAATAATAATGCTTACAATTAGAATCATGTGTAAAATGTGCCAGTCAATCGTCAACAATATCGTACATGTACATGTATAAATGTACAAGTACATGTTCCTCTTCTCTATCTCTCAGTCAATCTTCACAGTTGAATATATTTTCCATACAAAATAGCTTGCACCAACATACCCAGCAGTGCCTAAAAAATTTGTAAAAAATTATAAAAATTTATTACAAAAACAAAGTCACAATAAAGACCATAAATAAACTGTGATGGTACATGTACATGTACATGTACATGTATTTTCTTACCACATATTATTCCGATTGATAAGCTGCTTAGAGTCGAATAAGAGAAATAAAAGGTTGTCTGGAAGAGGCCGTACATCCTAGAGAAGAATAAGAGAGAGAGAGAGAGAGAGAGAGAGAAAGGTAAGATTGAAGGTAAATGAGATTTTAGGGTGAATGTGTATATGTAAACAAATGAAGTGATGAATGATGTTTACTTTGTTTTAAAGAAGAAGTAGTAGACGGAGTAACACAGAATATAAACAGAAATTGAGGCACTTGATCCAAAACTAGTCCAATACCTTTAAAAATAAAAAATAAATAGAAAAATAAAATCAATAAATAAATAATGTCCTGTGACTCATTCACCTCTTCCAAAGAATTACATGTACATGCATGTATACATGTATGTGTGTGCATTGTGGATCTAGTAACTTCCCTTACATGTATATGTACATTTATATGTACATGTACATTTGTAATTTCTCTTTCCTTTCTCCT